>NW_022170249.1:63891157-63894210 GCF_008802855.1 Photinus pyralis
CCATGCAATTTAATTGAGTGAGGGGGGGGGGGCACTACATGTTTAGACTTACGTCATCATCATGTCTACTCTACAGGTAATGGAAAAATTGAGGAGAGCATAATAAATTACCTTACAGTGGTAAGTAAAATTCATAAAACACCCCCAAAGAGCGGGGGAGTAAAACTAAGGAGTGCCTACTCACCAGGTCACCGATACAAAAGTTGTTGAAGAGGATAATGAATTAATTTCTAAACAGATAAAAGTCGAACCTAAAAACTAAGTGTTAACTCACCTTATATTCAAATATAAACTTACGTCTACAAACTAAAAATTGGTAAAACCCCAACAAAATAGGGTAATGAAGACTGGAAACCACCAGCAGGTTTGTTCTAACCTTTTAAAGTTAGCATTAGAACTGCAAGGCCGTGAGAGTTTGCGCTGATATCAGTTTTGGTGAGCGACCTATATGCTGCCCCAAAAATTGTAATTAACGATGAGCCTTACTGGATTACCGACTTTAGAGATATCAATCCGGTCAACTGAGTGAGTGCAATTAACAGTAGCTGAGTAAATGTGTTTCCGTAGATGCCCTCGATCTCTAGAACGTCATCCTGAGTCCTGACTGCACAATGAATTAAAGGAGTTGTAATTTTTTGATGTAGATATCCGAATTC
Organism: Photinus pyralis; assembly: GCF_008802855.1. Classification (NCBI taxonomy): domain Eukaryota; kingdom Metazoa; phylum Arthropoda; class Insecta; order Coleoptera; family Lampyridae; genus Photinus; species Photinus pyralis. The sequence continues at coordinate 63,891,814 of NW_022170249.1, forward strand.
GCTTTGTCGTTTCGGGGAGTCGTCGTTCTCTCTACGCGATAGCCGAATTTTATGGGGTGTCAGCCCATTGTTAGGAGGGAATCTTTTGCTTTTGGCTTTTAACCGAATAGTAAGTTTATCTTTTTGCCTTTGGGTGTATTGTAACCAAAAAGTAATTCTAATTTCGCCACAGTTGATAATTTTTTTATACGATCCCTCGTAAACACCTCGGGTAAGACCCCACCGCTGTTGCGATTTCACCCGGTTTTTTTTTACGTTTGTTTGTGTTTGTTAGTAATAATTCACTTATTGTCTTCAGTCAAGCAACGTTGCTCCCGGTGGTACTTGTATTTGAATGGGTTGCTGTTTTTAAAAAAAAGTTGTTTGGCACCACGGCGCGAAATAGTAATCTTTTTGCCGTCAACAAATATTTTAGTTTTTTTAATTTGACATGTTTTTCTGTTTTTTGTAATAAATCCTGGGAACATTTTTGTAGGTTGTACACAAGAAAATAGGGTCTTTCAAATAACTTAATAAAAATGTTAGGTTGCTATTTCGATACCGTTGCGTTTCTAAAATCTGGCCCGTTATTTTCATTCCAGTATGCCTACGTTACCTCGGAAAATTGCCTACGTACGTACGTACCTACATATATAAAGACGGAAAAATGTTATTTTTTAAAAGTTGCTTAAAATGATCTAAAATTTGATGAAATCTTAGCATGTTCAAAAAACGATGATCGCAATAGCAACCTAACTCTAGCCAAGAAGCTAAAAAGTGGCAATAAACGACCAACAAGCGCTTGCAACAAAAAAATTTTAAAATACATCATCAAGGGGCTAAGTTCACATGGCTGTAAAAATTCATACATGAAAAAAGTGTTTTTTTGTACATTTTCAAAGCAGTCGTAGAAAATCTTTTGAACGGTAAGTTTTAAACTCGGTCACGTCTAACAGGTTTTTGGATATATGTCTCTATAGATTTGCTTTATAATAGCTTATGTACATTCATTGTGAATAATAGTAGGTTTTGTAAATTTTCTAAAATGTAAATGTGCTTAATTTGTGCTTTTTTTCTTTACGCAACAGAGTTTATTTTTGGATGGCCCTGTTTTTTTTTTAATTTTCTCAACACAGGGTTAGCTTTAACATCCCCATGAAAATTAGAAGGAATCAAAATAAACTTTTTCTTCAAATTAATAACATTTGAATTATTTCCAATAATAGCCTTTCACCCCTCTTAAATCTATAACTTTGAACCGTCAACATTTTGAGCATTATTATTATTATTATATTATTTATTATTATTATTACTTATCCCGTAAAAAGTAAAGTAAAATATTATTAATATTATTAATTTGTTATGCATAATAATGAAATGATGGACGACGTCTTACTTCTATGGCGGCTATTCCTCCAAATTGTGGATGGAGAAGACGGGAAGATCTTGGGCAACGCAAAATTGTTTTTTTTGTTTTGCAACGTTGCGCAACGTTTCAGGCCTGCGTTTAGTGTGAGTTAAGTACAATTTGATTCTGACGGAAACGTGTTGCTCGCAACGTTACGAGACGTTGCGAAACAAAATGTTGCGGTCGGTAAAATAGTTGATATGGTAAATAAGGTTCGGGCGCAATATATGGGTTCTCGACAAGATAACTAATCCAATTAATATAATTTTGCAAAATTCAAGGAATTGGAAGTTTTGCCAATTATAACGACAATACAGTATTCCTTCTTTCTTTTCTAAACACCTGTTAATTCGGAAAGGTAACAAACTCAATTGAATTCCTAAATTTTAAAAAAAATCTGGCTAGGAAAGGATAACCTTATTGTGTTGAATATTTGTTTTTTATCGGCAAATTGTGAGAGCAATAGATTAAGTATTTGAATAAAGATATGCCCTATGTTTTAACAAAATAAGTGACCATGGTGCGAAACGTAAGGCAATCTCAAATTTGGGGGGAATCATGGTATTCTCCCAGTTCTCTGTCTCCTTATTCGGCCAATGCGTGGCCATTGTTCAATTTGTCTTATTCTTATGTCATAGTTTCATTCGTTGACTTTATATCATAAAGACATTAGCCAAGGACACCGGTAATACCTAGACAGTCTGTTATTAGAAAAGTGGAATCCAAACTTCAAAGATGAACAAGATGAATTTTCAAAACAAATTACATTAAGTACCATCCACTTCATGAATCAGATATTTTTTTTACTGAAATTTCATATGTTGACGGAGTGATTAAGGACATATTATAGGGAGATTATAATAAAGTTGCGTAAGCTTGAGCTCATTTAACAATCACATGGTGGTACTCATTTCGTTACTTGTAGCATGACATGATATTAGTAATACGAGCACTTCTAGCGATATGTAACCAAAAACATGCCAAACATGATTTCAATCACTCACTCAATA
>NW_022170249.1:63894310-64057208 GCF_008802855.1 Photinus pyralis
TTTCGAAATATGTACCTAAAGTTCCAGAACAGGTTCCTGCGTTGATAGAAAAACATAGACGCTACAATAAATATTATTACGACAAAAAGGGGAAGGATCTCCCACAGCTTAATATAGGCGAGGGGGTACAGGTCCAACTCAAACCTGATACAGATAAACGATGGCAACCCGCTACAGTTAGTCGCCAGCTAACAGAAAGAGCCTATGAGATTGATACCGGAGGAACAAAATATGTCCGTGATAGAGTGAATTTAAAAGATAGGGCAACATCTATACAAGATTTGGAAAAGGAGGAAAATCTGATTCATAAGGAAATGCGAACATCCTGTATTCCGAAGGAGCAAAAAATCAAATGAATAAGGAAAAGCCAGCATCCTGTGTTCTAACTCCAAAAAGATCCCTACATGTTGATCCATCCGATGAAATTTCCAGTGTCCTAACACCTAAAAAGTCGTTAAATATGAATGAATCGGACAGGCCCAAACGTAACATTAAACCATTTAGATTTAAGGATTTTGTTTATCAATAGTTGTAAGTTACTTATACTCAGTTAAAAAAAAGGGGCATGTTATAGATATGTACCTATGTTACGCCACTGGTGAGTTGACCAGAATAAATCATATGATATCGTGTTTGGTTTTATTATAATTACGATAAATCTCCAATTATAAAACATAAACCAAGCATATTTTACAATATCTCGCTCGAACAGTAGTCTAATTAACCTACCTTAAAGTGTACACGAAGGTTTGATCCTCTCGCCTTGCATGTTTTTGGAGCCACTTCTGGTTCTTTAGCGTAACGTCCCATCTTCTAACCTTAAAAACAAAACAACAGTTACTCACGGAAAATAATTTGAGACAGCAAAAATATAGTGCACAATCGGTCACATAATACAAGGAAATATAACAATTTCGCGTTTTTTACTCAAAAAACTTACCGATTAATAAAAATAAAATCGGATTATAAACGTGCGACTGATGGTCTGTGCGCGCAACTCTCTGCCACTATAGAGATGGGTTGTGATTTCACGACCTGTGATTTTATCGCGGCGATTGATCAGTCATTTGTTATTTGTCACTGTTAAGGACGTTAAGGTCACGTTAAAGGTGGGTTTATAGCTATCCGTTTGTCACGATCCGGACCGTGTGCGTTTGTACGTTTCCGCCGGCCCGTTAACCAATCAGGAGACAGTAAATTTTTAAATCTTACGTCGTCCGTTTGTACCGGAAAAGTTGGTTCAAGTTGAACTTTTCATACGGCAACTCCAACTTTGTTACTGTGTTTGTGTATTTTTTTATGCTGTTTACCTAACTATGGTAAGTAGTAATGTTGGAGTTTACGTTGTACCAACTCTTCCTCTGAACATGACTCCGTTACTCGAGTCACACTGTGTGTGGCAACGATGTATGATCACGTGTTGTATTCTGTGGTTCGGCATTGTAGATATGTTAGACACAGCATGAGCAGCTTTCCTCTTTCCCTATTCATTCGATTCGATTAGTGACACTAGCGGATATCGTTCATGCTTGTCTTTTGTGTTTTTGAGAGTGCGTTTCTTGCATTTATCTAACGAGTAACGGTCGTCTCGTTGTTAGTTTATAATTACTTTGTCAAAGGATCCTCATCCTATATGGGTGTGCGATCATAATACGTATGGTCATGGTCTTCCGTTGTAAATAAATGAAACGGATAGCTACAAACCCATCTTTATTTGTTACCGACGAAACAGTTGCCAGGCCCGGAACCATTTTTAGGAAAATGTCACTGGTAAAGCCCTCAGAGTAAGAAATAAAGATAGAGATGCCTTGATGCTTATCTATGCGTGCCATCATCTCGTTTGTTTACTAACATTGCAGGACGCTAAGTTGTCACATTTCACGAGATAGTTTTTAAGGGAATAATAATAACATATGCATCTGGAGTAATCTAAATGGATTTTTAGATGCTTATACGAGTTCAGTAACCAAAACAATTTTAACGTACAATCAGCTTAAGTCTGGTGACCATTGTTTAGCAAACAATATTGGCTACAAAACAATTATTGTCTACTAATCAACTTCTTCTTACATTGGTAGTCTGGTGGCCACTGCATTTCAATTATCTAAACAATAATTGAATATGTAACCAACTTTCCAAACAAGTCCTTTTTACACTTGTTGTACTGTAAACAACATTGATTATTGTTTTTATTGGGAAATCTGCGTATTAAATTTTATATACTTAGTGTGATTAATTCGAAATGGCAGATTTTATGCTATTAATTTTTAATGTTATCAACAATGAAGAAAGGTACGTATGAATATGAATATTTACATACATGCATTTTACACTATAGTGTTGCGATTTAGGATTAGAATGAATTTAAACAGAAGACAACTTCGTGATATGAGTGATCCATTTTCGCTTACTGAAGAAACCTTCAAAGGAATTTATAGATTGTCCCGGCAGCTGACTCGTGATTTGATGACAGACTTATCACCCTTTCTGCAGGATAATGAAAGAGTTTTGGGCATTCCTAAACATTTAAAAGTATGTTCTAAATAATCGGATTATGTACATTCTTGTACCGTCCTATAAATGTTGTAGATTTTGGCCACATTAAATTTTTTGGCTCAAGGGTCTTATCAGAAGGCTGTTGGACAGGACTTCTTCTGTCCAATGAGCCAAAAGTCTGTAAGTCGATGTGTAGAGGAAGTAACAGGTGCTTTAGTTGAACATTTTCCACATTTTGTGCATTTTCCTTCAACAGCAGCTGAAAAAACGCAAGAAAAACAATTGTAAGCGTTAATTTTAATTAGGTACATTTTTGGTTAAGTGAAATCTACTTGCAGATTTATGACCGTGCCGCATGGATTTCCAGGAATCATTGGAGCGGTTGACTGTACCCATGTTGCTATAATATCTCCCCCAGTTGAAGATCCTCAATATCCTGCCATAGTGTTTTTGAATAGAAAGGGATATTACAGCATTAATGTACAAATAGTAAGAAACTTTCTTAGCATTAGTCCATTTTTTTTACATAGTCCAATCCATTTTCAGATTTGTAATGCACGTTTAAAAATTCTGGCAATCAATGCAAGATTCCCGGGATCCGTTCATGATGCTGGCATTTGGACAACAAGTATTGTTAAGAACCTTTTGCATACTTCTTATGAGAATGGAGATTCATCGTCATGGTTGATAGGTAAGTGAGGATGTCTAAGAATTAATACAAAATCATTTTGTTAGGAGATGCTGGTTATCCTTTAGAACCATGGCTCATGACTCCTGTCTCAGGTCACAACCTAACTGAGCCAGAAAGGCGGTATAATGTAGCACATAAAAGTATTCGAAATGTAATCGAACGGCTAAATGGTGTTCTGAAGACACGCTTTAGGTGCTTATCAAAGCATAGAGTATTACATTACAATCCAGCGAAATGTGCCAAACTTATATATGCATGTGCTATACTCCATAACATGTGCATACATAATGGTGAGATTGATATCGATATTGATCATAGTAAGTAGCTAATTTTAATTAAGTGAAATGAACACAGCTTTATTTCGTGTAGATGATGAAGAGGACAATAATGATGAACCTCGAAATGCAGAGAATGATCATAATAATTTACATGAGGGAAGAATCATTCGAAACAGAATTATTCGAGATTATTTTCAATAGTATAATTCTCAAAATTTTGCCTTACATAATAGATAGCAGTCTCTTTACTGCTGCCAGAAACTCCTCTAAGGATTGTAATAAAATGTGCAATGTTAATGTCATTCTTTTGGTGTTTTTGATGTATTCCTCTACAGTTCTTAATACATTCTTACTCAACCGATTTCTTCTACTTCTTTCTAAAATGTGAAATTACAATTGACTATATCTAGATATATATTTGCAACCTACTTTTTTGTTTTGGTCTGTTTTCCAGTGATTTAGAAATTTTTTTAAAAATTACCTGTAGATGCATTGCAGTTATGAATAAATAAAATTTTAATTAGTTCATTTTAGCTTACTGTGCTTCGTTTACTATTGCATAATTCAGGAACATCCATACCACTGATTACAAGTTTAGTAATGATGTTTAAGAGCCAATTTTCAATTTCATTTAACTGTATATCAATAGGCATCCCACCACCTGTTTGTAACCGATGTACATACAACTCTCTGGCTTTTCTCTTTGTTCTCGAGGTCCATTCCGTAAAACTCTATAGAAAATTGAATACTTAAGTATATCCTGAAAATAAAGAAAGGTAACTACACCTTTTTCCACTCCTCTACACTTTTGGTTGCCCCCTTTGAGTTATTAAGAATATTACATAACTTGGCAAATTCCTCAGTTGGTATCTCTGTTAGGCACTTAAATTTTTCTAACTGTTTTAAATAAATTTTAAATTGTTCAACAGTTATTTTTGTTTTTCTTTCTAAAATATATATTTATCAAAAGTTGTGTGTACAAAAAACAGTATACAATATGTAAATAAAAATTAAATTAATGACCAATCAATTTTAAGTATGTGCCTTTTTTTCAAAAATATCGCAAAATCTGTGGATACCTCGGGCAATTTCCTGTAGGGCAGAAGCAACCGCCAGAAGACCATCCCTTTGCTCAGCTTGTCCATGCGCGTAAGCATTGAGTAAGGGGTGTTTCATTGAACCTTAAAAAGTAATATATTGAATTATCATATTCGGAAACATTTATTTCTTACTCTTTGTGGTCTTTGGGGTAGCTCTTTTTATGTTCCCCTGAACCTTAGGAGTAGAGGATGGATCATCAACATCCTCAAAATCATCATCACACATTTCAATATGGGTTTCCTACAAGTATTGGGTTTAAAATATTAAAAGAATGTACCACATTTATGTATATAAATACCTGGTGCCCTGTCAGAGTTATTACTACATCGTCATCTGCATTAATCGGTGCTTCGGTGTCTTCAACACCTAGTTCTTGTACCGATGTAATTCCTGACACAGCCACAACACCTGTAGCTTCCAGATATCTTTTTTCCACTTCAGAGAGTAATTTTCCTTCTCGAGCTCTTTTTTTGACAAGAGACTTCCATTCAGTAAAAACCTACACAGTTATTAAGAAATAAGTTTAAAGCTATAACCAAACCGACTGACCTTTTTCCAGCCTTCCACCGTTCTTACAGGTCCACTCCCACAAGAATTTAATTCATCAACGAGAGACGTCCAAAGTTCTTGTAGGATTTCAGGGTTCATACCTGGCTTTAACCTGCCAGTCACGAATAATTTATTATTTTCCAAAGTGCGCACATAAATTTCAAACTGTTCTTTTGTTGTTCGTTTCTTAGCCATTTTAATACCTATTTTCAGAACTAATTATGTGATTTGGTTAATTTGATATATAAACGTAGATATATGGATAAATTGCATGTACTTTTGTGCCTATAAATCTGTAGCGTACTTTAAAGGTTATGTATTACACTCTACTAGAACTACAAAGGAGCATTTGGACTAAAAACAGCTAACTTCATACCATTATCATAATCAATAATCCATTCGATTTCAATATTGAAAATACGTTTACAATGTGGGATTCAGACTACCAAATTTAATCAATATTGTTAACTTCAAAGTTTTAATCTTACTTAGTAACTAATATTGTTTGCTAAACAATGGTCACCAGACTTAAGCTGAATGTCTGCATATTCTAACAGTTACTGTGATTTCTTGGGACTATTTATTACTTTTGTTAAAAAAGCAACGCACAAGTAATTTGGACTATCATATTTTTCGAAGAAGCTTATTGGAACAATTCATTTTATTTTTAAAGATTGGCTCTTCGGCTATTTTTCTTAAACCCATGGAATCTATTACACCCCTTTAGATGAAAAGAAAAGACGGCGCACAGTCCCTGCGTATATGAATTTAATCTTTTTTCTCTTAGAATATTCGAAATTGTTAATTTAGTTAATAAGATAAACTTATTGATATTTTTGTGCATTTTTAGATTTGTTTGTTTGGATTCTTTGACACTGAAAGCAAGGCGGAATTGCAAGGGCAAATCCAAATTTGTGAGTTCATAGTTCAATTTACGTGGAAAGTTAGGTTGTAACACTTCATTGTTGGGTGAAGGGGAACTATTTACAAACGATTTATTACACACATTCTGATTAGCACCTGGTCGTGAATAGAAAAATCTGACATGAAAACTCTATCTGGGCCGCAATTTGGATTCTAATAAGCACACAAATAATTGATTGACCATATAAAAATGTATTGCGAAACACGTAAAAGAATTCAAGCAAAATCCATGAAAGAAAGGAAAACTTTCCTGATTCTGATTTCTATCGCAAACGAATAAATAAAAACGTACGCAAACTTGACCAAATGTGTCTTGATTATCTAAACTGAGCAAAGCGATCGACTTGAAAACTACGCAATTACAAACAATTCTAAAAAGAAAAGCAAACACTGAAATACAAATTCAAATGAAACGAACCAAATTTGCGCCTATTTCGTAAATAATCTCCCAGACTCACCCAATAAATTGAAAAATTTTCATATACAGGATGTCCCGTCATTATTTTTGATGTTTGAACCGAAATAACGTCATTGTTTACACAACACATTACTTTGAGTGAAAGTTGACAGTCTCTGAATTATATTGCGCGAATCGTGAAATACATAGGCATTAAAGTTCCCACCTCACTCCACTTTACTTTCTGATCATAAGTAATGCTAAAGAGAAGAGGCGTAATAATCTTCATTGCATCGAATACCATTTAAAAAAAAGTATTCTTGTAGGTGGGTATTACTTTCTTCTTCATCATGTTTCTGAAAAACTGAAACGGGTCAGGTATTCGTGCTAAAGGAGTTTTAAAGACTGTATACAAAAGCGACATTTGAGAACCATCAACATTTTGAAACGTAAATGGATTCTGGGGTACCCGTGAGGTTTGGGCGAGCGGCATAGGAGCAGCAGATCTTCCATCGGCCTAATGGTAACGTATGCTCATTGAAGAAGTATTGTGTCTTGAGTTGTGTACTAGAGGTTTTATTGTGTTGAAGGTAACTCATCACTACCTATACAAATCTGGAGCATACACTGCTTGAATACTCTTGTATTTAAAAGAAAAATTCTCTATTATTCTCATTGCCGACATTTGTTTTCCATAGACCCTTGGCACAAGGGGAATATGACCGCATTGCCCATTGTACTTGTCAGCGTAATGTGGATTGGATTATCTTCACCCATACGAATTGGGTAAGATTACAAAAGCATTTTCTCCCCTTCGAGACTAAAAGGCAGAGTTACAAATTATTATAGGGCAAAACAGCAGGAAATAAACTTTCGGTTTAAAAAACTGTACACATTTCGATATTATTGGATAAAAATACCATTACTAATCGTGGTAGGCGGCCGTTTTTGTAATGAAAACAATGGACAGAAATATTTGTGCATTCATAAACGATCAAAAAATATAAAGGGTAGAGGTTATATTTTGTTAGTTACAAAATACTGATTGTCGCATTCAAAATGTCACATTAAAAAGTGTGTGCCCTGGATTGTTTCAATTTGGAATTTTAATTATGTATAACCATTATATCTATGTGTGACTGCACATAATCAATCAATTTATTATAATTGATAGAAAAATTGCTTACAAATGGATTTAAGTAATTACAGTAGGAACGACTTGTTAACTTTTTTAATTGGTACTCCAGGAATTTATAAGGCATATAAAAAGAAAATATAAGTATCACTTTAATAAAAATGATGGTATATGGAAAAAAGGTAGGAAGCGTATCCTAAAAGGGTAGTAAATCATAGCGCGAAAGAATAAAAGGGGTCATTTCGGCATTTTATTACAGGCGCTTTCATTATTTGATACCGCATTAATGCGTTTTATTAACAAATGTCTACTTAAAATTACCACTTACTTACAAATTAGCGCTAATGGCAATTGTATTCGTACACAATTAGACACCTTTGCGAAAGGTGATTTGTTTAATGTTGCTTTTTGTTGCGAGTAAAATAGTATAAATTGTAGGTTTAAACTTGGTTCAATTGTCTGCTAATGATTGTTCATTTCGGCTGTTTTCCCTTCTAATTGTCTCGCTCAGGAAAATATCCGACGCAGTATTTAATCAAGAATGGCGATAGACTCCCGCCCGAATTAGTAGCATGCGAATTGTCTCTAATGAATTAATATTTAGTTTAGCAAAAAATAATGTGTTTCTAAATTACCCCTTTCAAATGTCGACGAAAAATAAATCGTAGGTGCTTGATTAATGACGCCAAATCGTTTCGGTAGGTATTTTGACGGTCCAATCTTGTTATCGTTCTCATTAGTTATACCACGTACACGAATCATACCTTTTTCAGCTCTAAATCCGAAATGTAGAATAAGGAAGAAATAAGAAAAGGACATTTATTACCAAAAAATTAGAGGGAAAGGGCGTTAAAAAAGCGCGACTATCTGTCTTAGTTACGAGGGTATCGCGCGTGTGGTTGTTTCTAATAAAATCTTTTATAGTTTTACAAGTAAGATGAATAGGACATATGTTTATACACACTTTTTGGTTACGAATAATTTCCCCGGTGTGCCATTATAAATCCTTCCCTGCCTATGATATAAACCTTAGAATATCAAATTTCCAACCGGTTCGTAGATTGAACGTCGCTTCTTATTGAAATTGTGAAATTGAATGAATTTGGATATAAAGAAACAAAGCGCATTTGATATTATACGTTATAAAAAGTAAATAAAATGTCAACGAAATTGGTTTGAACTAAAGTGATCGATCTTTAGTAAACGAAACCTGCATTTTCCCCATCTCGTACATTAGCTATTACGTTTAGCGAGAAATAATGCGGTGATTACTCTTCGGTACCCTCGTATACAAATGCTGTTACATTGAAATATAATTTTGATCAAGTGCAATTTTTATCTAGAGCTTTTGCAACCTACACTTTTAGCATATAAATTGACGCTTCAACCGCTTACCACCTTCGACATTAATTGGAATAGTGAAAAATGTGATGAAACTGATATAAAAAGCTCCTCTACTCCGATCGCTAATCGCATAATCTCTCTCCTCTCTCCTTGACAATATTCGATAGACTGTGGATGCTATGCTGTTAGTTAAGTGCACATACCACATCACATATTTATGCACAGCGTCTGTAAAATTGGTAAGTAAAATCCGGCAAGGCAAATAAACACCATTTTTAATTCAAGCAAGAAACCAAAGCTTTCCAATCTAATATCTAAATATCGTAGAATATTGTAGTCTAATCACAGAATACGGCCTTCTCAGAATAGAAACAGCAATGTTAAAAATTTGTATGGTATTTTGGCGGACCCTGGTGGGTGTACTGTGAACTAAAACATCAAAATCAGAGTAGCGCCATCTGGTGACCAGCTTCATGAAATAATTTCCCCAATTCGATCTAAATCATAAATATCGATAAAGAATACACAGTTGTTAAATTAAAGTGTATTTAGATATAATCACATTACATTATTTAGCACAGAGAACTTAAATTACATGTTTACAAATTACCTACATATAAAACTCAGAAGTGAGTGGAACCTACGCTTTGTAGATGTTAACACTTTGCAGAAAGATCCTTACATAAGGGTTTGTCGAACGAAATAGGTATTTGGTTTTAATTGCTGTTTGGACTAAGTACATATTTTTGTTAAAAAATATCTTTAGAACTAAATTTTTTGTTCCAAGAGGTAATAAAACCGTTTCAGCAAATTGTCACACAAGTTTTTGACAACAAATGTTAACTTGATCCTGATGCTTACTTGTTACTTGAGAAGCGAGGGTGGAAGTTGTTGAATTATCTAAAACGTATTTGTATTCATTGTCTAAAAGGAATTACAATATAAGTATCTACGTCTATATAAATATAAAACTCAAGTCTACACCCTTTTGCGCCTTTACCGTTGGTAATTTATAAATTCCATACCTTGCATAAATAGGAGAGAAATAACAGCACATTTCAACCCTCTTCGCGTTTCAAACACAAAACAACCTGTATCAAAATATGGGAAACGATGCCTTTTTGATATTTTATAGTTAAAATCCGCCACACAACACTTTACGGTCACATAACTTGTTCATATTTTAAATCTTTTAAAAGTCAAAATTGACATGTGTAAAACCATGTGTACGTATAAAATCGACGGTAAAAATATTTCCTGTAACGAGCAAAATTACAGGTTTTGCAAAAAAATATTTGAGTCTGCGATAAATAGTTCTCCGTACAACCACGGGAAACGCTGTAATCAGTGACAATTTAGCGCCATTTATGTTTCTGGTCTGTGAAGGTCTTATTCTGTGAGTCTAATTATTGCAATATGTTGACAAATGACATGACATAACCCTTACAGGTCCGGGAAAAGAAATGACCTGTGGTGTTCCCTGCCTGTCGTAAAAAGCGACTAAAATTGAACCGGCGAATGACTCCCGGGATAAGGAATCAACTCCCATCAAATGCCAACCGTTTTATGGCGGAAGAGCAGTTGGGCAGTTGGAAGGACACCAGTTTCTCCTTGTAGAGAGAAATCTGATGTCCAAAAGGCGGAATGAAAACTAAAGTCAATGGCATAGGATGCAGAAGACAATGGAAAACCACTGCATTAAAGATATGTTGATATTATCCAGCTTTCTATACGTCATGGTTGCCAAACCTAAGGTTTAAAGGCAAGTTTTGTGACTAAACATCTTTAACCCTTGGTTTATTTGGGAAAAAGTATTTTGGTCCCTCTACCACGAACCATGCACTTTCATTCTAGTAATTATTTTTGAGCTATAGAAGCAAATCTGTATTTTTTTAATATCCTAATTTTATTATTGTCTATTAAACAGGTTGTTTCTAGTGTTAAGCATGAAAAATGATTCGGATAAGAATTTAACTGCAGTTTTGCGGAGTCAAAAAGCAATTTCCGTTAAATTTATATCAAACGATGAGTGGTATTTGATAATTATTTTCCACATTTCCAGTTTTAAAAATAAAACAATTTAGTTATAGAATAATACATCATTAGTAAAATAGTTTTTGTACATTTAATTTTTAATTATTCAGTCATATTTACCCGCATATTGGCAGTGGTTGAATACATAATTAGGTAACTTTAATATTTAATTTTAACGCAAATGTGCTACAAATTCAATAATTAGCTTCTATACTAAAGGGCTAAAGCTGAATGACACTTCACGGAAAGGATAGCACCACCACATAATATCGTAGTGTATTTGGAAACGTTTTTTCAAGTATAATGCACCTCTATTAAGATATCTTGAAAAGGAATCACTATGAAGTACATGGAATACGCACACAATTATCAAATGGAACGCATGCCTACTTATCCATCCTTGTTAAGATGATTGTTATATGAACTATTTCAAAGTTATTAACTTCAGCGCGATACACTTACAAATAGCTCAGTCATCTTTTTATCAACTGAATAGCAACTAATTAGGAATTATTTCTCCTCCTTAGCACACACTTGTGCAGAAACTGACAAACTCATTCTTATTGTTACCCTCGGTAAATGGGTCAACCATAATTAATAAGGTTGGCGTTGAACTGCTGACCATAATACAACGTTTTAAATTCAATTCAAATTAAATTGGATAAAGAAAAAACCCTGGAAAAATCATTACAATGTGTAAAGTTTTAAAAAGCTGGTCTGTAGTCAATCCGCCAAGCCATAAGTATGTCAAAAGCCATCCAAATGTTTTTAGAAATGCTGCATTTTTTGGTCTTTGTTTTTCACCCCAACTCCATTTTTGTTTTTTTTTCGCAGGAGGGGCTACGATGCTCTAAAAATTCGAAACGAAACAACGCTACCAAGACGCGACTTTCAGGAATCTTCTTACAGTCTTAATGTTGTGCGGAGTCGGTAATACTTTGTCTGGATTTGTTTGCAGACCTCCATCACTAACAACCTGACCCAACCTTAGTATATTACTCAGTCTCTTTTCATCTCATTCTCATTTAGTTACTCCTGTGTGCACTTATTACTATTTTCCTTTTTATTATATTACTCAGTTATAAGCATTACTTGATTATGTTAATTTTAATTGTATTCAGGAAGTCGGTGGAAGATCAGAACTTGCCTGTGCAGCAACTGAACCGATAATCCCTGTCGTTTCCATTTCTTTAATTTGGTGGAAATAAACACATTATTATTATTATTATTATTATTATTATTATTATTAAAAATTTGAAGGACGGGTGGAAAAATTGGCACTTTTTGGGGTTGAACTTCAAAGTGGACCAACAGAGGCGGCGGAAACCTTCTTCCAAATGTTGTAGGTGCTCGGCGAAAGCTCTCATCCACAAAATTATATCGTGCAAGTAGGCGAACGCTCGAGGCTACATTTCTGGCCCAATAACTCGGTCCAAAAGACGTTGAAACGTGACTGGTCCAAAAGGAAGCCCAAAGGACAGCTTTCGGACAATGACAATGGGCGCACTCCACGGACTTTCAGCCAGCATTCGCTCTACTTCTTCGTTGACTGTAGCTTGCATTCGGGAATTTAACGGGTACGGCGACCATATTAAGCGAAACTCTGGCAGTACATACCTACGTTATATGGTGGAGCCAATAAAACTTTTGGTCACCTGACGTACGACCATGCTCGTGCCATGTACGTAGCTCGGTAATATAACGAACAGCGGATTCACGCCTCAAGGTTAATATTCGGAAATAACAATTCTGGAAGTCGGTACTAAAATCTAACCAATTGTGCCAACAGACACGGTTGCTGGTTATTTATCTTTTGCAAAACTTATAAAAAACGTGTACAATTAGCTTGTTTTCCTCCAACCTCGATTATCAGGTTCAACGTTCAAGTATGCCTTAGTAATCAACTGGGCCCAGAGGAACGGAGTTGGGAGCTGATTGATAATGTATTGGAACCAATCCACACACTACTTCCACCTGCATCAGAGAAGCTCCTTAATACTATTTTTTTGCAACTTCAAAAAGGGATGTAATTCGAAATGCGGAAGCATGTTAAGGTCAGTTGTGCTCAAATTTTTAGTCTCCAACAGAAGACGAAACAGCTGATGTATCGCTGTTTGAGCAATTTACGTCAACTCAGAAAGAAGAAGAAGACTTTTTATTCTACTAGGATCAAATAATATAGCCCGTGGAGTGGCCTACTGGGGAAACCACGTTAAAAACCCGTCAATTACACTACAGGTGGCTTGGAAACGTGTGCATAGTACAGAAAATACAACTTTAGTACATCTTCAACTTCTGGGAAATTTAAGCAAGGGTATCCCTATTTTCGGGCTAACTTGACCATATTTTGTAAAAAAAAAACCAGATTTAGTCCAATCGCTAGGTATAAAATTAATTGTCTTTTGGGTGATATATAAAATGGAGGTTTATTAAAACAAATGGGAAGTGTAACTCCCGTATGCTCACAAATTTTAAATCACAACGTTCTCCTTTTTGAGACTATTCAATTTTTATCCTTTCTAAGGAGGAACCAGGGCTAACGATCCCTCACTTGAGAAAACCCGGAAAGACGTTCTATATAAACTCTAACATAGTATTAAATGCTGTATGTTAAGTAAAAGAGTCCTAAAAAATTTTCAAAAGAGCTAAGCTGCCCTTGTATAAGTCCTCAAGTAGCTTTAAAAAAGATTAGCCATATAGTAAGCGTAATTTTTCTCATTTCTGCAAGCTCTTCACGAATATTCATTTTTTTTAGACAAGTCGATTCTCTATGAATTTTATTCAAACCCTTCTTTGAGAAATAAACACGAAATTTAAAACGGAGAGGGAGCCGGAACGCGCCTGGTTTGTTTGCAATAACGTAAATTAGTTAAAATCGTTCTGGTAAATTTAAAGGCCAGTATCATGAGGTCGTGTCAGCCCGAGTTGAATTTCAATTTATTTTAAAACAATTATCTTTTCAAATCGATTTTTCGCAGGTCATCAACTCATAACAATTGAATTAGTGCATTATACTCGGGATTGTAAACGTTTCCGAGCGAATTTTATAGAATTGTCAATTTTAATGCGGACCTTTTCGCCATTCAAATCACTACATTTATAAGCGCGACGAGAGCTGATTTTTTTTTTATTTATAATGGAAAAATTCTTGTAATGCGGTTTTCCAAGACGTATAACCTAAAACTCCTTTCTTGTTGTGAATAAAGAACACAACTTTAATATTATGTCTCGGCGGCAGTAAAAAATTTTATGCTGTAGATTTTCTGAAATATTTATGTTAAAAAGACTTCGTGTTGGTAGTGTTACTACGAAAAATTGTTGTTACCACGCCGATCTCTATGCAAAATCATATTTGTTGTACTATAACGACATCAAAGCTGCGCGTCAATATAAAAAGAGGATCCGCCGGAAATACAATCTAAATTTTTCCTCTATGACCTTAAATATTATGTTGCATAGGGTATTTTTGGTTTTATTAGGTTATTGCCACTTTGGAGACAGTTGAAAAGTTAGGTAAAAAGACGAATCGGTTTTAAATATATTCCAGGCACGGTCTAAACTTCCTTTCTTTTGTATTAGCACTGAGTTTTTCTCGTTAAACCATAATTAAAATAAATTTACAGCGTTGAAAGTACGTGGACCACAGTAGGAAAAGTTTTGTGAGTAAACTGCAAAGCACTTTCTTTAATAATACCTACCTAAACCAAAGTTTTAAATGGTTTTTCTGAATGGTGGCGATTGCGAATGATGATAAGCCTAAGAATTAAGCAATTTGTTGAACTTCAGCTTTTTAAAATTCGCATTACGTTTTGTTTTCAATCGTTTTATACGAATGACAATGAAATTAATTTTACTGATTGAAAAGTTTTCCCTATTTTCAAATTATTCTCTACTGAACTCGCGCACTCTTTCTCTATTATCATGCAAATTGTTTGTTATCATTTAAATTGTCTTTTGTTCAAATTAAAAAAGAGGTTCAATTTGTTTTAAGTGGAGCAACTGAAATCATCTAACCCAACAGGTATTTTTATTAACGGTTGATACTGTAATCTTATCGTATAAGTAAATATTATAGATAAAATGCTTTCGTGCCTGTTCATCATTAGTATTGTCGCGGATTTTGTGTACCAAATTTGCGTCGCGCGTTTTTTAAGTGTTAAGTATCTCCAAATATGGCTGGAAAAGGTGAAGGCGCTGGAGAAGGAACACTTCTCAAATTGGAAAATCAAATAATGGTTATTAAGTACACTCTGCTATTCACTAACGTCATTTTGTGGGTATGTAATTACACTTACGTTGATGATTGATTGTTTTAATGATCTGATAACCGCCTGCGGCTATTATAACTGCAAGTGGCACGTTTCGCTTGGCACAAGAAGCATATTTTAAGTAAACATAATGGCTCATATGAACGATTTTGCGTTTGAAAGGCTACCACGATATTTTTCCTTGAAACGAAATGAATCACTGATAAGGAGCGTGACTATAGGCATTAACACTCATGTTGATTTCCTAATCGCACCCTTTCAATCCGATTTGTTAGAAAGTTACGAATTACCCTTTACCTTGTGTAACGTTTGATGCTTTAGTAATGAAAATTAAGTAGGTAAGTACTAGCGGTATCGACCTTTCGATGATATGGGTTGGGCGCCTTTGAATAATTTTCAACTTAAATCTCTTGCCGAAAATTAATTGATCACCCTAAAAGTTGGTGACAGCGCTAGAGATGACAATTTTATCTTTATTCCCGAATGGAAGCTCCTCATTAATTGCGGACCACCGCATTTTGAAACTTCTTCATACTGAGTAGAATGTGATGGATTTACGGGCATAAAAACAGTGGAAAGTTGCACGTTTCCGTACCGAATTCTCATGCAGTAACATTATTGTAGAAGTAAAGTTAACTAGGAATTACTGCAGTAGATATACGTTCCTAACCAAACATTTTTAACTGGCATGAAAGTGACAAATCCTACTGCGTGTGTCATTATCTTTTATCCCAGGATCAAAGCTGCGTTGGGGTTGCAACGTGGCGCCATAATCCTAAGGTTCATAGAAAAGTTTACTGTTATACTTTTTTTATTTATGCATAGGGTAACACACAGGAAAATCTCATAATTACATGTATCCACTAAACAAAGCATCAGAAATAAATTGAAAATATGGTAGTCAGAAAGAACATATAATATTTGATGAAGTATGAATAATGAAATGAGGTAATGACAGTAAGCTAGCACATTTGTTTAGCTAGTTTTTCTTGAAAGGGTTGGTACTAAATAGAGACATATGTATTTAATATTTTACTATTATTGATCACAAAAGTTCCTAATAGTGATTTAAATTAATAACAAATATCAATAATTTAATGTACCTTTTTTGTATACGTACGTCAAATGTGACATTTCGCTGATTGTATTCAAACAGCGAAGTATCGTTTCGTTGCTAGGGACAGAGAAGCGGAAAACAGGCAGAGAAATTTTACCGGACGCGTCAAAAAATTTGTCAAGGGGGACATCTTTTTAACCAAAAACTACTTCACTCCCTTTCACCCTCTGGGTGATGTAGTTTTTTGTTAAAAAGTTGTCCCTCTTGACAAATCTTTTGGCGTGTCACGAGGTTTTTTCCTTTAATCAGTGGTTTTCTATAAATCCGTGGCGGGAAATTTTCAAATGAACACCCTGTATTGTTTTCCTATCAGTGAAAACCAAAAGGTTCAATAAATTTCTAGCTGGAGTGTATGAGTTAAGTCCTATGGAGACCTTGTATTTTATAAATTGTATATAATATATTTCATGAACACACTGTTATTGCATGTGTCAAATAGCAATCGTAGGTCTTTCGTCTTTGTCTCTTTGTCTATGCGTATTTGCGCAACAGAGAGCTTTGTAGAAACCGTAAGAATGTGATTGTTGAGGCTTAGGTCAGAAAAAAATCTACCGCCAAGATATTTTATTGCATTCCTCTTTTTAACATTAGAAATGTTTATGTTCTCGTTGCGTTACGAGTTTCGTTCAATGCGTAGTTACGTTTGTTTTGTTAATTTCAATCCAAAATTCTCCTTTGATAATATTACGAGCATGTAACAGCGCTTATTATTAAGTAGGGTGACGTTCCCAGTGAATAATAGCTATTTGTATAACAAGGGAGGAAAGTTAAAGATTCCCTCCCGCGTGTGAAGTTTAATGCCCGCACGCGAAGCGGAGGGCAGTAATCACACAAGGGAGGGATATGTACTTTCCTCCAGAGTTATACATATGATTTTTTCTACTACCTCAACTTTAATTTAGCAAAGATTTCTACGGTAAGATGACCGCTTGCCATCTAGTTACACTAAAAAATTTAGGATGTATCCATGGTGAAGTTATGTTGCCATGGTAGCGGTATAAACAGTAGCTTGTGTACTGAGGCGCTTTCTTTCGGTGATCCAAACGCGTTTGGATTGTCAAATCACGTTCTTTCGAAGTGTGATCTTACGATCATGATTGCTAAAATCGTGAACAAACTGAACATAAAAGTTTTATGATCACGAATTCCTAACCTATAAATGCAAGGATATTTTTGCTCAAATGTTCGATTAGTCAATATTTGTAACTGAAGAGGAGCATAATTGTGCAAGTACTTCCACTTGTATTTAAATTATTTTCATAATCCAAACAAAAAATACGTAATTCGAATGCAAATGTGTACTACGTAAACTTAACCAAACTTTGATTTAAATTCGCGCGTTCTTTCGTAAAACGTGATCCTACGAATCACGATTTTGAAATCATGATTGCTAAGCAGCCGAAAGAAAGCGCCTCTGTGTTTGGGAAAACTGTACTTTGATTTTAAGAAACCGTTACTTTTTAATGAGAAAGACAAACTATTGTTTCTGGGTGTGTACAATGTTAGCATTATATCTATGGTAAATATGCATATTTTTCTTCATTAAACTTTATACATACAGTTACATATACAGTGATATTCATGTAGAAGTAGACATAGGGATTTCCTATGTCTACTTTTACATGATAAAAAGTCTTCTAAGGGACGCCTAACTTTATGCAACCAAAATAACTACCTACAACAAATGAAGATTTTCCTGTCATATTAATTAATTTGAATATTATCGCTTTGACTTCCGAATACTAATTTTCGTTCGTGTGTTGATATTGATATTTCCAATTGGTATAGTGCCGGTACCAGTTAAAAGAGCTTAAGAGATTTATTTTCTGTGAAGCCAAAGCAACAATATTCAAATTAATATGTCAGCCAGATCTTTATTTGTTTCAAGAAGTTATTTTGGTTGCATAAAATTAGGCGTCTTTCAGAAGACTTTTTCTTATTTGAAAGTAGACATGAAATCCCTGACTACTTTTTACATGAATATCACTGCATATACTTACTTAAGGTACGCTTAATCTACAGCTGGTTCAATTCGTGTAGGTACCTACCTATCTTATTTTAGGTGTTTGCATGCATTTCAAATCGTCTATAATTCTGTATAACTGGTTCTCCTAAGACTTATTATATGGCACAAAAGAGGTACAAACGACTGCGATTAAACACATCGTTTGTGCTTTAATTGCATGCGTGAAGTCAGCCTAAAGCCATTTAAAGGTTGTTTTCCGATCAATTTAGATTAAAAAGGTACCTACCTGTAATACTGTCTTAGTAAAGGTAACTAAAAGTGCCCTTATTTTTCCTTATGCTATGTATTAATGCGTTCCTATTACTTCTTGATACAGCTTAAAAATCCTGGCGATTGCCCCCATACTGTACGTTACATAGTAGCAATAACAATGCAAGTGCAAAATTTATTAAGTTCAAAATAAATTATATACACTGCCATGTGACATAAATTCTTAAAAATAAACAAAATGAATAACAAATTCGTAGTGTAACTTTTGGTTTCAAATACATCTTCCAATAGAACATTGCAAAACTTGAACTTAATACAGTCGCAACGAAATACCTTACAATAATCACGGTTTTCACAAAATACCAATATATACAAATAACGAAAATAGTTTGACTTAAGTCTTTCATCCAAAAGCATTTACCACAATAAATTTAGTCTATTGTTGTTGCTCTACGGTCTGCTCGAATCGTTGCAAACGTCGTCTTCTTATTTCTTCCTCGGCACTGAGCGGATTTGCAGATGATGTAGCGGGAATTGATGCATTTGAATTACTCGAGCTAGACGTGCCGCCTTCCGATTCTTTACTTGTATTACTAGAATCATTGGCTGCAGGTGGAACATTGTCCGTTGGCGGGTGACTCGGTATCGTTCCGGAAGTGGCGACTGCCGCACTGTACTGATTCATCATAAGTACGGCTGCGTCGAGCATCACCTGAGAAATTCAGTTTATATATTTTTTTACACTTCATTAGGGCACTCCCCCACACTAAATCAATTGTATCAACATTTAATCTGGGGTGATCAAATCTACACAAATTTAGACTTCCTTCCCCCTCCCCAGATTTCTATTTCAAATTAACATCTTAAATACCTCAAAATTCCTTTCAATTTATTTTGAAGTAGGTACATCTAATCGGAGGGGATCTGAGATCATGAGAAGATTAAGCTCATAAATACAATTGGAGGGAGGAGGGGGGATTCGATATATAAAATAATGGTACCTGAATGTTTTGTAGACAACGAATTCTCGCCTCCACATGTTCACGTTCATTCCCCTCCATTCTTCTAAGTTCTTCAGCGGATAGTGATGCAAGATTTGAAGAGGGCATCGGTGGTGGAGACATAAATGGCAAAAATGGAAACGGCATAAAAGGAGGCAAAGCAAACGGTGGTACTGGACCTTGCTGGGTCGTGCTTTGCGAGGTGGAGGTTGGCGGTGCGGTGGGTGGCGGTTGAGCGGCGGCACCTTGGTTTAAATCCTGCATTGGATTAATTAACGGTTGAAAAACGAAAGGAGGACCAGCAAACGGGTTCGGCATCGGTTGTGCTTGCGGACGCGGTTCGGCCCTTGCAGTTGCAGGATTTCGTAAAATATTCAGCCGACATGTTGGGCACGTCTGTTGTCGTTGAAACCAAGATCTTAAGCACGCAGTATGGAAAATATGATTGCACGGTAACTTTTTCGAAGACGTGGTCATTTCCTCGCGACAAATGATACATACATTGTCGGCGGCTTGCAGTTCTTCCGGTGTGGCATCCGCATACAGGGTGTTCATATTATGAATGGCGCGTCGTGACAATATTACATTATTAAATGCCTTCTTAAAGTTCCGTAATGTGTAATACATCGGTCTAAATGCAAACAACGGTAATGTATACAACTTTATCATAATTATGAGAAAAGCGATGTATAGGACTACTTTAATGAGGCCCATTACCAGTTCCGTATATAGTAAAAACACAGCCTTATTCGCCCAAGGAGCTTCGCTATTTAAATCTATCGTGTGTAAAACATATTTTAGAGCTATATTGGCAACCATAGTTAAAAGTATGGCATACTCGAAACCGAACACTAACTGTACAGATGGTCCCATCGCCATCGTAGATAGATATGCATGTTGTAGAAAATAAAAGTCCGAAGTACCTAATACGAGTAGTAAGGATAACACTCTAATGTGAAACACCCAGCTTATGACTGGACTCCTTTCCATCTACAAGAAAACGATTACTTACACACTTGTACTTGTACTCATATTTTAATAGTTGAATTCGGAGTTTAAACTGTGTACTTATTCAGCGCTTAAACTTTACTTCAAAGATTCCATAGCGCTTGTTTCATGCCTTTTCCTATTGACACAAATCTAAACCCTCTGTAGTGCTTTCTAGGTTGTTTTAAGAGCCTTCTAGGCCTTTCCTAGAGCTTTTAAATAATGATTTATTGTCACCAGCAGTTGCCAATAAGGGTCAACTTCAAAGGTATCATATAGAGCGATGCTTTTTCACATTATCACATTTCGAAACAATTAACTGAAAAAAAATAAAAAAGGTTGCTTAGCTCTACAAAGGACACAGAATTGTTCTTGAAAACCTTCTAAGGCTCCAAATAGTCTATGAGTTCATGAAAGGCTCTGGAAAAGGTCAACTAAGCCTTGAAGCACTTCTTAAATGCATTTGAGAAAGAATTCTATAACAATTTAGGGCATTTAGTACGTTTTCCAAGCTTTAAAATGACTTCTACTGGTCTCTAAACCCTTTTCAAAGCCAGGGAAAGCACCTGGGAGACTAAGGAAACCACCACAAAAGTGACAAGTCGTCTACAACATTCTCAACAGATTTAGACCTTTGTTGTACTGTATAATTTAGAAGATTACCCATCTTAAAGAGTTAGGGATGTGAACAACATAAGCACGTGCACTTTAAAGTTTAAGCTCCGAATTTGACCTTCTGAATACAATGTGGCCCTTCTGCACCTTGGTATACTTATACTCACATAATCAATTCGATCTTCGGCCAGCCAGTGGAACGATTTCAAGAAGAGTAGTATAGTAAAAAGTGCTACAAACTTTGGTGTGAAATCGTCACGAAACACGGTGAAGGCGAGACAAGTCTCTGTAATGGCATACCACGCTCTCTCCATGAGGTGCTAAAACCGATCATGATATAGTACTAACATTCCTGTTACAGGCTAAAGAAACCTCGAATTCCGCCGTTCGCAATTGTCCAAAGAAGACCTTGCGCATCAGTTTACCGGTGAGAAAAACCAGTATGAAGGCTTGAATATAAATGACCTACAAATGTAGAAATCAGCGCAAAATTGTGGTAAATGCCGAGGAAATACTTACAGCCATACTAGGATTTGATTTGGTTATGTATACAACAGAAGGATAAAATTGTTTCTTCTGGTAGTAGGCATTGGCCAGGACTACGGTCGTTAAGACCACACTCAGTACAGATATTGCCACGGACCTCATTTTTTCCAAAATTATGGAATTAGGGTGAATAAAGACACTGTTAATTTAAATATTTATTTCTTACATTTGAGTGATGTGTCAATTTGCCGTTTGTTACTCTGTACTGTCAGACCGTCAAATGTAGATGTGATGCGCATGCGCCTGTTTCTGATAAACAAAAGGTACTGTCGTGAAGTTATCGGCACTGTGCCGGCAACGTGGCAAATCAAATCCTATGATTGTCAATCAGATTTATTCCCTCCAAAAGTCAAGTAAAACTACCAATAATTAATTGTCTACAATCTACGTGCCGAATAATGTACTACGTCATCGTTGAGAGACTACTATGCTCATTCCTGTTTGGAACACACTGTATACATCTAGTAACTTAAATTTATTTCTAGGGAGTTATAAAGTTGAAAGATTGGTGGACATGGTAAAGAAATAATTTGATTTGTGAACATGGCGCAGCTGAACAATATTAGAAATTCACAAGCTCAGAGCGATTTATTTAATTATTATTTAACAATGAACATAAACAATATATGCCGAATATGTTTAGAGAAAGGTCCAAAACTTATGCCGATTTTTGATCCAATCAAACCACCCCATTTCTCTATTTTAATAATGGCCTGCGCCTCTGTTCAGGTAAACAATGGCCATTATTGTTGTTGTTTGTATCTTTTACACATTTCGGTAACTTAATTGTAGGTATTGGAAGGGGACGGATTACCGCCTTATATCTGCCAAAAATGTATCTCAAAACTGAATGTGGCGTTTCAATTTAAATCGCAATGCGAGAGTTCCGACGCGAAGCTAAGACAGTGCTTTGAGAACTTACATCACTTACCTACGGCACCGGACTTATCCAGCTTTATAGATATAAAGAAAGACATTAGTGATGGCATGCAATTTTCGGAGGAAGTTATTGCCGATAATTCGGCAATTCATAATAATGGCCAAATTTTAAATAATCTCGAACAAGTGAGCGTTGTGCAGGAGTTAGACGTACCACAAAACGCGGAACCTCAACTGCAAAATTTAGAAAATGTTCAGTTAATGTCGTCCAACTCGTTAAACGAAATCGAACGTAATGATTTAGATGGACTCAAAGTGGAATATAACGAATTGAAAAATGTTGATGTGCCAATGAAAGTTGAACAGCTGTCACTCGACATACCGCAACCAGTTTCAAATACGAAACTAAAAAACCAAACCAAGCCTCATCAGTGTGATACCTGTGGAAAAATATTCAGAACAAAACCGAGTTTAATCCATCACATTCGTATTCATACAGGTGAAAGGCCATACGTCTGCCATTTGTGTGATAAACGCTTCATTAACGGCGGACATCTACACACTCATATGCGTACACATACAGGAGAAAAGAATCACATATGCGCCGCGTGCAACAAGGCCTTTGCAACGGCCCAACAACTCACAAAGCACACCATAGCTATACACACATCAGAACGACCGTACGGCTGTACGTACTGTCCGAAACGGTTTGCTAGTTCCAGTAATTTAAATACACACACTCGAATTCATACGGGAGAGAAGAATTATCATTGCGATCAGTGTACAAAAGCCTTCTCGACGAAAGGACAGCTTTATCAACACATGCTAGTTCATACTGGGGAAAAAGCGTTCTTATGTGAATACTGTAATAAGAGGTTTTCGCAGAAGGCTCATTTAATCAGACATTTAAAAATGCATAAGAATTGATAGTGCACTGATTTATTTTATAAGTAATTACCTATTGTGTAGGTAATATTTAAAAGAGTATTATGGACCAAGATGTAAGTGTATTCGTGACGTTACCTAAAAGTAAATAAATGTGAGGTAACTAGTAATGTTGACAGTGTCTTCACGTACTGACTGTTACTCGTTACTTGGACTCGAATACAATAACTGCAAATGGTAGTCGCAGTTACAAAACTGTTGCGCATCATGCTTTGTATAGATAGCCGGTTTTATTGACTCAGTTAAATTTATCTGAAAGTTAATTTTCTTGGAAACAAATGTATTCACATAGGATGTTATTTGTCGCATAAATTTAACTGTGGGAAGAAAACTGGATCTGTGTTGGGAATGAAGGATGTTTCCCACCACGGAATTAATGAGGTGCAACATATTTGAAATTGTGTCTTATGAAGATCAATTCATAAGGAAGAGAAGCGGTGGAGTTTGTGCCACCAGTGTTTGTTCCTTATGTAACATAATTTTTCTCCAAATGTTTTAATGTTTGGAGAAAAAATTTAAAGCTTGAGATTTAAATAGAAAACTCATCACTTGTGTTAAATATCACATTTCTGTATATAAAGTTTATTTATTTATCAATTCATTAAAATAAATTTTCAAATCGTTACGTTTAATACCATTTGCTGATAACTGGCCTAATTAGGAGGCGCCGAGATTAGGATGTTGAAATACAATCATTAATTGTCTAATCGTTTTTAGCGCATTTTCCTACTCATGTTTGGAAGGCGCTATTATGGCCACTGTCTCCATCTGTCCAAGGCCTTGACTACTACGGTTTTCAAGATATTTAGTTCGTTGTGTTTGCATTTGGTAGCTTGTAGATCTGGCGCCTAAACCAAGAAAAAACTAAGGTATACTATGATAACGTGCGCATGTGCAACTTCAACTTCTTTATAAATATTTTTTTGAAATTTTAACCAAAGATTCTAGTAAAAACAAACATTGGGTGTGCGCGTGCATAATTATGCCTTAACTTATTTTCCTTTGTACACATAAATAGTCCGTTGTATGACCCTGCTGAAAGGACTGATCAATTCATGGAAACTGCTAAAGTTACACCCATGTTTTAATATCAAGAAGTACATATAAATGTCACATAAAAGCTATAAGTTTAGTCAATTCCTCGTGAATATTTTATATTTTTTTATTTCATGTAGTACATATGCAACATGGTACACTTCTGCTAGGAGACTGCTACACGGAAAATCCTTCCCTGCATGATAATTTATTTAGTACCATAGTCTCTTGAATTGTTATTTCTTTCTTATATTGTAACTACTCCTACAGTGTTCAATATTTATAATTCATTCTTTTTCATTCAGGGACTTGGACCTGAACCAGGAAAAATCTTGACAATTAATGTGTGCTTCTAGTAAAGGTACACATATCACATATTGTAAACACCAGGTATGCAATGCATGGAAAATGCGCTCAAGTTTCTCGCCTTAGGGTATATTGATGTTGGAGCTAAAATTAACGGTAAGAGCGACGACACTAAAAAAGTAAAGAAAATGATGTTATTGTTTTATATGCAGATGTTGTATCAAAGCGACGCTTGGCAGAAGAGCGGCGCTAATTGTGCTGCTTATCTTTGCTTTTATCACGTGATGTCATATGGATACCAAACATGTACCTTTGGATTTTTATAAGGTGTGCAGAGCGTTTGCGCTTTTTAGGGGACTCATTTTTGAAAGAAGTTCCTCCTTCACGGTTTATTGTCCGCCCGTCTGTTCCTCGTCTAACTCGCTCCACTATACCCTGCAGGCCTGCACATCATAGAAATTAATTTTTCGCCGATCTTGTCGCGACTCTCATCAGTTATCGCAGCTCCAACATAAACGTACCCTTAGCCCTTAGGGCGAAAGCCATTTTTATGCTAGTTTGTTCTTGTTGCTATTTATTTTAACAGTAATAAAATATCATTGAACTAGATATACTCGTAAGTGGAATGGCATCGCCCATAAACGACCCTTATTGAGAAAAACGCTAGAAAACTCCTATCCGTTGCCCTACAAAGCGTAATTTTTAATGATACCGTCTTTTCTTTTTGAATTTTTAAAAAGCGGCCTTGTGTAAGCCTTTTATTCTATGATTCAGGACCAACTCCAGAGAAGTAGTAACAAACGGAAAATCCCTAATGTCACTTGTCAGTCATGAAGTTACACGAATGTTGACGTTAGTATCCTTGAATATTTTTAAGCAACAAAAGTGAATTACTTTTTATTTAAATTAAGTTATTTTGTCGGTGACTCAAAGTGATTTAAGTTCCTATTTTTCTAAGCGAAACGAAAAGGTAGGCCATTGTTTAGCTCTATTTAATTAACTATAAAATTGAGATACAGGTTCGGTTAAGGAATTCCCAAACTTTAGGCCTTATGACCAGTGTGCAAAAGGTGATATTTTCATTTGATGACACATTCCCTAATCGGGAGTTCGTGGTTCATAAGTTGATAACACATCTCGCTTACAGATGACTGCTGTAGGGGAATTGTGGGTTTCGTGGTTTAGCTGTTGCATATCACAACCTCAGAAGAGGCATCGGCACAGAATCGATAGGTAATGAATTTTTAAATCGTGTCTGTGAGATAAAATGTTGAACGCAGGTCAATGATCGGGAATCCTATGAACTTTCAACATACCGCTCACATAGGCAGTCGAGATATAGAAATGCCTAACGATCAATTGACAGCGCTTCAGATGCAAATGCGAAGTAAAGGGGGTTACGAGAATTCGTATAAAGTAAGCTGTGCCTGAAGTAGTTGGAAAAATTAGTCAATTGTTTTCAGTAATCCGAATGGTGCCAATAACATATTTGTAAATTATGTGTGCGTTTTTCGGAACTTGCATGTTGGTCATGATTAATTCAAGTGCTTCCTTTTATTTTGAAAGTATGTAATCTTTATTATTACGGAATAGGTTTAATTTTTTGTTTTTCGAAAGCCAAATATTAATTTTTATCGAGATTATGTATTATGTGACTGTGTACCTCGAAAAAGGTTGTACGATTCTTTTGGTTGTGCTTTCTTTTAGTGCCAAATTACTAACCGACACTATTAAGTGTTTCTAGTTTACTGCAATAATTCTTCAAACTAGACTGAAATGTACTCCTTTAATCTGCCTTCAATGTAACCCAGAAAGACTTATTGTACAAATGTATTTTTGCACGTTAATACATTTAGCACAACTGTTAATTGTAAGAGAGACTCGTTGTCACATTCTTTTGATTGTGAAAACCTTTGTTATTATGTACTTAATAGGATAGCACATATTTACTGTTCAAAGTATGTATATTTATTACAAACACTGTATAATAGGATTAAGTTGTGAATGTTATTAGTATGTATATTAAATTATGTTGTATATACATTAATGAGACGGAAATTGCGATATTTATTGTTCAACACTCTTGGTTCAACAGAAAAATTGCATTTGCAGTTTTGCAGGACAAAGTAACTTTTTGAAACAAATAATTGGTTTATTGATTCAATTCTCACCTCTCTTAATTGAATGTAAACAAAGTGATTATGACATGGAACATCGCAGCTTATCTCCTAACAGCAGTAAAAAATTGTGCTTCGAGTTGTACCTCTGTAACTACCAGTTTTGTCTCATCCTGTCTAATGTTTCTAGTCCACTAACTGCTCTTGTCCTTGCTTGCTTTTCGCTGTCTAACATTAAAAAGTTATGCACCTAAGCATATTGTGCGTTGGGTTGGCCAAAACTGCCTACTTAAGCCAAAATGAAATTTATACCGGAACAACGCACCATAGCAATTTTTTCATTTCGGATTATTGGCTCCCCTAATTTATTTCGTATTAAAGTCTTTTTAGGTATGCATAGAATAAATGGCTATAGGCAACGACCACTATGGCACTACAGGCGACAAACAAGAGTTGTTTTTAAAATTTCTTTTGGCTTCAAGAATTTATATATTCCCGAAACCCTTCTCGAATTTTTGAGACTTCTACTTTCAGTTTTCAAATGCGTTCGGCAAAGTTCGTAGTGACGTTACAAATAAGTTCGAATTGCTCACATGACAGTTGCATACCTTTGGAGAGAAATCTTACTCACGTGTATAGTTGGTTGCCTATAAGTATCTATACCATCCATTGATACTGTTTTTGAAATAAAATGTAACTATCAAAATTAATCACAATGTCTTTGGGACCAATGCACACAGCTGAGCAATTAGCTCACTAAATTTGCGTGCAAAACTACTTTTCCAAATTTTAAATTTATAATAAATACATAAATATATAAACAATGACACACATTAAGTACAAAAAAATGACAAAAGTAAGCTTATCATTAGAATATCTCAAAGAATACTGATATGTTTAGTGCTTGGGTGAATATACCAATTTCTGCATTATTTGTGCAGCTTTGAATGTCGTCTCAAATGGGCAATTTGTGAAAAACGCTTATTACACAATTCACAAAGGAATGCTTTTTCGCCTGTATGAACGACCAAATGCTGCTTTAACTCTTGCTTGGTATAAAACGCCTTCCCGCAATGTTCGCAGGTGAAATTCTTTTCGCCCGTGTGATGTTTCAAATGCGAGTATAGATTACTGGAACTACCGAAGCATTTACCGCACATTTTACACACGAAAGGTCGATCGCCGTTGTGCACCTGAAAGCAGATTTACAATCGTGGAAAATGAAATCTTACTATCAACCATTGTGTGTTTATGTAATTCTTGACGTGTCGAAAATGCTTTCGGACACAAAGTGCACGAATGTGGACGTTCTCCTGTGTGAGTTCTCATGTGAGTGGTCAAATGGCCCGAATTTACAAAACGTTTCTCACACAAATGGCAATGGTATGGCTTTTCACCTGTATGAATTCGTATGTGCTGTGTCAAATATTCTCGTCTGTTAAATGTCTTCCCGCAGGTATCACACTGATGTATTTTTAAGTCCTTCCTTTCTGTCTTTTGACGTTTAATTTTCTTCGTTTTCACCTTTTTACACTCCTGTTCTCTCTTAAGCGGTGGTGGGGTGGCAAGCTACAACTAAAGTTATAATTGGTGTACAATTTGTACGATACGTACATTGCCTCCAGAAATAAGTTCTGATGTATTATTGTAAGAATTTGCGACATCCAATTCGGACTTTAAAACACAAACGTGCTGTTCATGCTTTAAATCAAAGCCGAACCCATCAAAC
Source organism: Photinus pyralis (assembly GCF_008802855.1). Lineage (NCBI taxonomy): Eukaryota > Metazoa > Arthropoda > Insecta > Coleoptera > Lampyridae > Photinus > Photinus pyralis. The sequence continues at coordinate 63,923,041 of NW_022170249.1, forward strand.
ACCGGCGCAATTGGCAGTTGTGAAGAGTTATTGAAATAAAACTGCCTCAATTTCGCATCCGAGTTTTCACACTGAAGCTTAAACTGCCACGCAACGTTTAACTTTGCCAAACATTTGCTGCAAATCGTGCTTGGCAAACCATCCCCCTCAATGATCTACTAAAAATTACGTGCATTGGAAGTTGGATGTATATCAATTTTTACCTGTATGGAAGCACAAGCCATAATCATTCCGGGTAGATCGCTAATTAAATTGTTTTGCTTTGGCTCAAAGAGCTGGGACATTTTCTTGTTCGGCTGAGTTTTTTCAAGGCATAGTCTACAGACGGTATTAAAGCTAAAATCACAAAATAAATTTACAAAGTTTTTATTTGAATCGTCGTTCATTGTGTTTTGCTAAAATTTTTGTTGTGATCCCCCTTAGCCCTTCCCCGGCAAATGAAAAATGTACAGGGTGTGTCAATCTTTTTGTGATGACTCTTGTACTGCGAGTTCGTGTTTACAACCAAGGTTAATAACGGGCGATCAAAAATGAGCTGCTTGCTAGTAGCCTTTGGAAGTTCAATTTAAGTACGATTTCCCATGTACCTAAACAAAAATTCCAAAGGTCACTCGACAGCAACTTATTTTTGATCGCATTGTAGAGAGAGTAGGTTGCCTCGTAACTTTCAGCCAATAAATGTTCAGTATTAAAATACGCGAATGACGTCACCCAGAATCCCATTTTGTCCAGATCATAAAATTAGCTATTAACACAACAACAACAGAACAAGTTCACAAAGTGCAAAGTGGATCGAAATAGGTACTTTACATGGATATGAGATTGTCAACCTTTAAATTAACGCACATCAATTAATTAATCGCCTAGAAATGTTAAGTAAGCAAACTTATTCTTATTTGAAGACGTATAGAAGATAATTTAAAGCATCCGATACTACGCGGTTGCTATAGATGCTGCTTTTTACGCGATCCGAGTGATGCTACACGACTTTAGTTTACCCTGAGATTCACATATCCGCGACTACAGTGCTCCCTATCCGTGACCACTCATTTTGTATGGAAAGCATAAGGCTAATACTAATCCATGTACTGTATAGTCTAAGGTCTGAGTGCATGTGTCACACTTTTGACATTGGTTACAACTCGCAGTTAAGCGCGGTTTAGACGTTACGATCTTGGCTTCGATAAATCGTAACGATCAATTGTCCAATTTATCGTTCAATAAATCGAAATATAAATTATACTCGCATTTTTTGCTTACATTGGTTGCTTACAATAGAATCTTAATCTCGATTATGATTTATCAGTAGCCATGTGTCGCTAAATATTTTTTTTGGGTGGCCAAACTTGATCGCCAATTGCCAAATGTAAAACGTGTGCGCTAGAGACAGTCCAAGTAGCCCAAATGGATACAAAAATGGTTCACGTCGGCAAAATTTGTTACAAATCGTAGCGATAAATCACTGTTATTGTTTACACGTTCCAATTTATCGCTACAATTCGCAGAAATTGAAGCCGACCGCCATCAACCATCCAATCCAATTCCAATTCCAATAAATCGCTACAATCCTCTGTTCACACGCAACGATAAATCGTAACGATTCGATCGTTACGATAAATTGTAGCGTCTAAACCGCGCTTTAAAGATCGAAACGAGCAAAATTTGGTAATGATCCCGTAAATACATAACATGGATAGTGGTAAGGTATTAATTACGAAACGCAGTGTGTATAAGCGCAAAGAGGAACCTGAGGCGCACGTTTGTGTAGGCGGCGCGCATGGCAAAACAAAGAATTGTAGTCAGACATGTTGGATTCACCTGTCTGCTGTCATCAGGTTTTTCGGAACGATTTACAAGGGATGCAGTGACAAGTGTTTATGTCTTTAATTTTTGTCGATTTATATCCGCCCTTTTTGGTGTTTCCAACTAAAGAGGGTCGTTAAAGGCAGAATTCGAAGCGTAGTTTGCGAATTCGATTTACTGTCGGGGTGTATCAAGTAGTTTTTGTGAACTCCGGCAGAGGATTCACGATAAAAGTGTAAAAAATTTTCTATTTTTAAATAGACGCGTGTGCGGCGTGAGCCATTTAATGCATATCTAGTGTTGGTATTTGGCTATTTTTGTAATTCCACACTTAAAAATAACTACTGTCCTAATCTCTCTCTACTTATAGTTTAGTATGCGGCGGAGCCATTTTCCCGAATTTATTTCAAATTAAACCGCCATTGTTTACTATCGCAATATTAAAAAGTGCACGTCGCGATTTCGTTCACTCGCCGGAGAAGGTGAGGGTGAATGAGTGCCCTTCAGCAGTAGGACATATGTCAATATTGTGCTACGCAATGAGGATCCGAAATGATCCCTAGTTTTCAATCGGATATGAATCAAAGCAAGTGATCGTCGTCGTACCGGGAGTAAGCTGGATGTTACGAAAGTGAGTGTGGCGGACACGACGTCGGCCACGGTGGCGACGGGTGGCCCAGAGTGCGGCCCTGGGGCCGCCGAAAAGGGCGCCGGCTGCTGGTGGTCCTCGCTCGCAGCAATGGGCTGTTTCGGTAATAGGGAATCCCAACAGACTGCCGGCGGAGATGATTCCAGATCGCAGAAACGCATCAGTGATCAAATTAATCGGCAGTTACAAAAGGACAAGCAGGTATATCGTGCGACTCATCGATTGCTCCTACTCGGTGCTGGTGAATCTGGTAAATCGACAATCGTTAAACAAATGCGAATTCTTCATGTCAACGGATTTAGTGAAACGGAGAGGAAGCAAAAGATAGAAGATATAAAGAAGAATGTGCGAGACGCTATTTTGGTGAGTATCGATATTCGTCGAGTAAGCCTCGTGTTTGTCTGTGTGTTCTGATGTGAAATTTGTCTGGAGCCGGCTACATTTAATTTAGGTATTGCATAACTGATAAGTACACAAATTAATTTGTCGAAAAACTTTTTGCGCTACTGAAAACAGCTTGAGACTTCAAGTTGTTGATCGTATAAGGCTCCCACTTCAGCCCGAATTCTATCGCAATTAGGCTTACTTAAAAATTGCCATTATCAGTTGAGAATTGCAATGATTAAAAAAATTAAGAAATAAATAGTTTATTTATAACTTCGTACGAGGCCATCTTACATTACTCTTGTTTGATTTAATACTTCTTAATTACTTTTAAAAATGGCCGATTTAAAGCACGAACTTTTAATAGTCGCATACAAACTATTTATTAATTTATTAATTAAGCAATTTGTATTCAAACAGTGAGACCGCATGTATCGACATACCGGGTGAAAATTTTCACCACTCGACATGGGGAGATAATACTAGACTCGCTCTTCTTTTATTGAAAAAAAAACTGTCCATTAAGTAATTTAATAAAGGTATTAATTGGCATGTCATGAAGTTTTAATTCATTAAAGGAAGATCACACGCCAAAAATTATATGGGTGATTAGGCAACCTCATATGATGTTTTTACGGGTTTTTTTGCCCTAATTGATATTCTTATTTCTGGTAGTTCACTACCACTTCTGAACTATTCTCAATATTGTCATATTTTTACAAGATTCTCTGGTTCTCCAGTTCACGAGTGTATTTTACTCCCAACATTTAAGTAGTACAGTTCGGTTGGGATATCCCCATTGCCTTTTGGTGTACATTTTACAGGAATTAGAAGGCAAATAAGGGTGCCATGTAGCGATAAGTCCGTAGCCAGCTCTCTGTCTATATTTAAGCATTTCACAATGTAAGTATGTACTTAATGTAAATTGTAGGTATGTAGTGCCTTCTGTACATAAGAGCAAACATCGAAAATTTGGAGGTACACTCTACGTGCCATAACTATCAGACCAGTAATAGGCTAATAGGGGTAACCTCGGAGATAACGTAAGTCTACCTTTTGTGAGGCTGGACAGGACTACATTTTCGTGAAATTATTATTGGATACATTTATACAACGTCCTACCTTCTCAAATTAAACAACTGAACTTAACTTATTCCAATTTAAAGTAAGCCTTAAACATAAAACAGTACTTGACTGCAAAAGCTTTTTCGAGAGCTTTTTACAGAATCAAGGAGTTTTTAACAAACGTTTTTTCTGACTTTTGGGTGAGACTGTTCTCTGTGATAAGTATTAATTGTAACCTGTGATATTGTTCGTCTTACATATTTTTTTCGGTTGACAAGTGTTAAAAACTTTGAATGTTTTATTTACACAATATCACTTCGACATACTCAATTTTATCACTAGAGGATCGAAGAACAATATCAGATATTTTATTTGAAGCAAAATTATGTGGTGGAAAAATTAAGTGTCCAAATTTACTATGTTTAATTGAGTTTTCATTACCAACAAAAGGAACAAGAAGTAAGATCATTTTCAAAGTAGATGTAGGTCATTAAATAAACCCTTTGTCAGAATACCATCTCTATGTAATAGATACAGTGACATAGATATCTTTTTTTTAAATACCAAATGCATCGCGTCTATCTTACAATCTAAATTTCTATTATAAATATAAACTAAATATATTATATTTACTAATTGTGGGTTTTTCATTGCTATTTTGTAATTTATTATTGTATTTTAATATCTATATCTTGTTATACTTATTAAAATACTATTGTTAATTGTTAATAATGTATGTATAAATTGGCTTGGCCGTCAATAAATATTATTATTATTATTATTAATATACGCTGTTATTATTATTATTATTATAAAAATCATAAAAAAATGACTAGATCACAAACTTTATGAAAATGACGAGGTTATAGACTAGAAAGCAATTTCGACAAAAAATTCAAAGGGCTGTAACTTTTGATCTAGTAGTCCAATCTTGGAACTGTTTGAATTTATGGATTCTACGGTCCAAACTCTATAAGAAAATGTTGTTTCCCGGTCGATCTCAGACAATTTTTTTTTACGGCCTCAAAAAAAGGCAGTGTATAACCTTCCTTTTTATCAAAATACGACTGCTCCAAAATTTCTCGGGAAAACACTTTTTCTCACTAATTTTGGTACGTAGAATCCAAAACGATTCAAACTTTTTCGATCAGACCTCTCAATCAAAAGTTATAGACTAATTACAAATTTCGACAAAAAGTTCAAAGGGCTGTAACTTTTGATCTAGTAGTCCAATCTTGGAACTGTTTGAAATTATGGATTCTACAGGCCAAACTCTATAAGAAAATGTTTTTTCCCGGTCGATCTCAGACAATTTTTTTTACGGCCTCAAAAAAAGGCAGTGTATAACCAACCTTTTTTCCAAAATACGACTGCTCCAAAATTTCTCGGGAAAACACTTTTTCTCACTAATTTTGGTGCGTAGAATCCAAATCGATTCGTACTTTTTCGATCAGGCCCCTCAATCAAAAGTTATGGACTAATTACAAATTTAGACAAAAAGTTCAAAGGGCTGTAACTTTTGATCTAGTAGTCCAATCTTGGAACTGTTTGAAATTATGGATTCTACAGGCCAAACTCTATAAGAAAATGTTTTTTCCCGGTCGATCTCGGACAATTTTTTAAGATTCAGATCAAAAGTTACAGTTTCGGTGAAAATGCAAAGGCTGAAATACTTTCGACTTAACACTTTTCTATTTTGGACAATTCATTTTTCCGACCCAAATTATAGGCAAGTGTATAGCCTTTGTTTTTCACCGAAAATCGACTACTCTGAAATTTTTCGGGAACACACCGTTTCCTATGAATTTAAGTCATTTTTATAAAATTTGCGATTTAGTCATTTTTTTATGATTTATACATAGGTACCTACCTTCAAAACAATAACTTATAGCAGGTACACCCTTACATTGTGAAATGCTTACGTACCTGTCCGAGTACCTGTCATAATAAGTCAGCTAAATTATTCTTCTGATATCTGCTAGGGCTGTGTGATAATTGAGGCAAATGGAACTGGACTAGTTATGAGTTATGTTGCAAATACTCTACAGTCTACAGCCTAATAATAACTAAATACTAATTAGTCGATCTCGACTTCCATGACTGCCTGGGGGATACTGGCGGTTCAGGGTGAGGCTTGTCTCGCCATTCATCAGATTCTGAAATTAGTTCATGTAAGATTTGAAGAGTAGTATTGTCCATTTCCCACATTTAAGAATGACTAGACCGTAACCACGCCACCATATTCAAAATCCAAAACTACTCCGAACGAATTCTTTCAAAAATCATTTATTTTTAATACCAAACAAGTGTGTTCTAAATTATGCCTGTTATTGTTTCAGACCATAACTGGTGCAATGTCTACATTAACACCACCCGTGGCATTGGAACATGCCGAGAACCAAGCGAGAGTAGATTACATTCAAGATTACGCATCGGGACCTGATTTTGATTATCCGCCTGAATTCTATGAGTATACGGAAGCTCTCTGGAAGGACAGGGGTGTTCAGGTACGATGGTCCGGTTCTCCCTCACCGATTCCACTACATCTCAATTGTTTCAGACTACATTCGATCGTAGCAATGAGTACCAACTCATAGACTGTGCTAAATACTTTTTAGATAGGGTTGAGACGATTAAACTGCCCGATTACACACCAACGGAACAAGATATACTGCGCTGCCGAGTACTTACGAGCGGAATTTTTGAAACTAGGTTCCAAGTTGATAAGGTCAATTTTCAGTTAGTTCACCCCATAAAATGATGCGAACCGTCCGTATTTACCATTCGTTTTTTAGTATGTTTGACGTTGGCGGTCAACGTGACGAACGACGAAAGTGGATTCAATGCTTTAATGATGTTACTGCCATTATTTTCGTAACAGCGTGCAGTTCGTACAATATGGTGTTACGTGAGGATCCCACACAAAATCGACTAAGGGAGAGTCTCGACTTATTTAAATCTATATGGAACAATCGTTGGTTACGCACAATTTCTGTTATTCTTTTTCTTAACAAGCAAGACCTGCTTTCCGAAAAAATTTTAGCGGGTAACACCCTTCGTCATTTACTCTCTTAAGGAGTGACAATCGATCCGTTTACAGGAAAAAGCAAATTAGAAGATTATTTTGGGGAATTCACTAGATACCAAACACCACTGGATGCTCCTGCCGACACTAGCGAACCTCCCGAAGTTATGCGTGCTAAGTATTTTATAAGGGATGAATTTTTGGTAAGAAATTTTATTTTTAATTAGGTAGATATTCCATTAGAGGGAGAAGTACTAAGCTGTAAACAATTTTATTGCATTTTAAAGAAGCGTAATTGCAAATAAAAAATCTCGCGTCATTATTTATTGTGTAACGAACAATTATTTCTCTAATCGTGCGTAGATAAAATTTTAAGGTTTGATAACGTGAAAGGGTCTGTGCACATCTGGTGAACACACGCTTATTATTGTCAATTAATAAAATAACCTCTTCATTGCCGTTTATTGCATTTCCACTACGGATAAAGTGATCGGAAAGCAAAGTTCGTTTGTTTCACACCTCTTGCCCTTTCCACTTAACCTCTAAACAGAATTAACATTGAAATAATGATGGTTGATTTCTTTAAAAAGTCGTAGAAATGTTACCCAATATTGTTCTCGACAGAACTCCACTTTGTTTGAGACTTTAATGAGAACCTTCCAGTCATATTTTGCCTTCGCCTTAATTATGCTGCAGTTAGCTGATTATTTGTTTTTGGCATAACTTATAATAATAATTTCTATTAGCCCTTGAACTTCGATTCGATGTGCAGTTTTTCTGTACTTTTCTTGTATTGTACAGGTTGGTCCAAATTGGATACTTTCTTATAGAAGCACCCTTTATTTTAAGAAATAGAACAATATGGACCTATGTGACAGGAGGTCAATTTTAAAGAGAAAATCACTGACATAAACAGAATTCAGCTATGTCTAATTGTTTGGCGAGTAGAGAGCGTTTCTCGAATTTAGTCTATTTCTTTAATGTATCATAACTAGATCGGATTGGAGCTCGCTCCTACCGATCACGGCGTTTTGTTATCACACGCCGTTTTTTGTGGTTTTCCGTTTGTAAATTTTTTTTTAGCTCGACCGTTGTGCGATTGTAGTTTGGGTTGTTTTTAAGTGACGTTGGACTTTTATAAAATGCGAAAAACAAAGGAAAAGAATTTTGATTGGGCTCAAAAAAGCACCAATATATTGATAGTCTTTTTTTTAGTCAAACTCGGCGTATGTGTTTATAAAAATGCTACGCATTTTAAGACTTCGCTAGCGTGAGTTGATTTCCCCCTAATTCCCCTGAAAATGGGGCATTTTTACGTTTGTGTTTGTATTTTTTCGTTGTAATATAAACCTATTGGGTTTTGGATATTGTATGCTATTTCGTTTCGTTCCATGCTATAGGTAACATACGATTCTGTTTTAACTGTATACCAATTCTTTATCATCTATTGATATAAATAAGAAAGTTTTGCGCATTTGTAGTACAACTTTCTGCATATGTATTCTGTTTATTTTTTTATTAGAGACGGCGGTTAGGTTCGGTCGAAATGTGTAGTAGATTGGAGTTAGGTTAGGTCGAGGTGATGGAAATTAGGTTAGGTCGAAATGGGCAGTTAGGTTAGGTCGAGATGTGTTATTGAGTTAAATCGAATTTTTTTACTTTGAACTTGATCTTGAACTTTGAACTTAACCTAACCTAACCATTTTACTTTGAACTTGATATTGAACTTTGAACTTAACCTAACCTAACCTAACCAAACGTAACTTAACACTAACTCAACTTAATCGTTCACGTTCACGAATGTCTTTTAATTGGTTTCCTTTTGCATTTCAAAATTTGTCCTCTCATCAGTTAGGTTAGATCGAGAGCTTTCTAAAGACACCCATGAACCACTATCTACTACGTTCCGTTTTCGAGATATCATGATTTAAGTGTTTTTGGGGCGTCAAATTACAAATCGCTATATCTCCGTTGTTTACCGTCCGATTTCGTTCAAATTAGGTATTAAGAGGTTGGAGAAATGAAGGCACCCGTTCCCACCCTTTCGGTACTTCTACCTCCATTCCGAAATTTTGACCGTCCCATCGAGACCTTTCCAAAGATACCTATAAAGCCCCATCTACGACGTACCGTTCTCGAGATATCGCGTTTTAAGTTTTTGATAAAAAATCCAAAAAACAGTTTTTGCGTAGATCGTCTATAAATGCCGCGAAACGCGTGATTCCAAAGTAGGTCGAAAGACAACAGAGATGCGTCGGGGTGGGGATGGGAAAAAATTGAAAATCCCGTTTCGAGCCCCCGACCGGGTGCAGCTACAGTTCAAATTTGGTCCAGATCGGCCGGTAAATAAGGGAGATATTAAGAGATGCCCCTTTAAAACGCATCCGTGCGCGTGGACTTAGCAAAAAAAGGCACACGCCTCCCCAGCGCCACAGGCTGACGCCCGGCGCCTACTGAAGACGCGGTCGAAATTTTTCCCGTGTTATACGTATAATTTCGGAGATCCATCGCGTACGAGTAGATACGAGTGTATTTTTAAAAATGAGTATATATATATATATACCCGTTTGTGACCAAATTTTTTTATCGACGTTTCGCGACCCGTTTGTTGTCGATGAGGGAAGAATACAATTTGGACGATTCGCGACGGCGGCGTCGCCAAAATGCGAATCTCGGTAAAGGAAAGTCGTAAGAGGGTATGAGAGGTATCGTCGGAAAGGTCTCGACGGCGAGGTTACGATAGTTTACGTTTAGTGTGGATCCTACTCCCACCTCCCTCGGTGGTCGAGGCGGATCGAAAAAAATTGTAAAAGTGGTCACCCCTAACGGCTACGGATTCCGAAAGTACCGAGCCCGTAGGTCGAATAACTTTTCCTCCGGGTCCGCAAAGGTGTTTTTCGGGTTTTTTTCACGTCTTACGGCAGCCCCCCCGCGGGGGGGCGAAAAAAAATTCTACCCTACACGGTTCAACGCGCCCGTCCTCCGAAGGGTGTTTTATGGGGAAAAATGGGAAAATTCTTTCTTTTTTGCGGGTAAAAAAGTTGCCTTATTTGCTTATTGTATTATGAACTTTCTTATTATAGTAATAATTTTTATTTTTTATTTTTTTTATTTTATTTTTCCAGAACGTGATATATTTACAACATTACAAAATTTAAACAGAAACAATTTTTTTACCGTGGTGGTTTTTCTAACGGAGGCTATGAAGTTGAGATCATTTCTGTTGAATGAGTGACATAATAACAATAATTACAAAAACAAATAAATTAAGAAAATGACAGTCATTTACTTTCTTTCGTATGGGTACAGCCGAAGAATAGATATTGATTTTGCTATACTTTTTGTTTTTTATCTCGTGCTTTTCTTTTAAATTCGAATGTTATGTTAGATGGTTTTCTTTCTTTTTCTTTTTCTTGCTAGTGAAGATTAATTTAATTTGTTCATGATATACATGTCAAGGGAACAATAAAGATTATTATTATTATTATTATTAACTTTCTTATTATCAACGCTAATTGATTTTGGCAAAATATTTCTTAAGGCACTTTTGTATGTAGAAGCCATTGTTATTCACAGTTTGTATACATATTTTTTCACATGGACCACCCTATTTTTGAGTTTTTGAAAAGAGCGTAAAGACGTTGTTTCTTTAGAAACATTGTGATATATTCCAAGGAATCCTCTTTCTGGAAGGTGGTCGCTTGGTATTGGAAATCGTACAAAATCTTCCTCCCTACATAAAAATAATCATTTTTTTCCTTAGAAATTTTGGTTAAAAATATTGAAATTTGTTTGTTTTTAGCGTATCAGCACGGCCTCTGGAGAAGGTAAACATTACTGCTACCCACACTTTACTTGTGCTGTGGATACGGAAAACATCAAAAGAGTATTCAACGATTGCCGAGATATAATTCAACGAATGCATCTTCGGCAATACGAACTCTTATAACCGCCCACTTCATCTAGTAGCCGCTTTGTCTCCAACGCTTTTTTACTAACACGTTGGCTTTATTTACTGATTATTTCTCTACAGACGGTAACAGTTGGTTATACAAAGCATTTCTGTGTTATGTGTATTTGATAAATTCTCTTATTTATAGATTTAATTCGTAGTGTGATACATTCATTAGTTGGACGCGCTCCTCATTTATCAAATACACAAATTCCTTCATAAGATTTTTTTGTTATGTAAATTTAGGTGAAGCAGTACACAAAACGCGCCCATTCTAGTGAGGACTCCTTCGATTTTATTTGGTAATCGTCTTAGGACGTTACAAGCATTTTAATTATTAAATTTTACTCGATTTCTTGATCCGAATATTTTTAATTTTACTATTGTAATATTGATGGTTACGTGGCCACGTTGTAAAGGTTAGTGCAATATCTTTTTGACAAATCTCTTATTTATGCACAAAGCTTCCTCTTTTTTTTAGAATTATTGTAAGCAATGGAGACTTTATTCTTACAATCATACATAGAAGCACAATTGAAGAGTGTACATCTAGCCGAGTGTAACGGTCAAGTTCATAAAGTAAGGTTTAGCTAAGTTGGAAGCCTCTTTGGTGCTCTGAAGTTTGTGAACATTTTTATTTGTACAAATTTCTAAAAAATTGCTTTCTTCGGCTAATAAATCTTTTCGCCTTGTTTTATGAACTTTGTGAAACGGAATCGTCACTCCAAAAATCGTCATGCTTTTATTAGTTTAGTAGAAACTGATTATTAATAATTAATATATATGTGCCGCTAGTCTAAACATATGGAAAAGCGCTACTCTTTTACCATCGGTTGCGTTTTTCCGTTATCAAAGTTTACTGAATGTTATATTTGTTAATAAATTATACATACATATTTATAACTGTAAATTTGACAGGTTGTGTTTTATCGGTGTATTTACGGTAGAGATGCCCCCCTTTGTGTGTTTGTTTTTGTATAAATTCTCCCGGCTTCGATCTTACGTTAATCATGTAGTACATAACGCCATGCCATCGTTTATTTCACTTCAATTGTCATCTTACAGCTCTCGTCACTTTTGTACTGAAAATGTTGTTGTTTCTTATTAAGTACTATTAGTGTTTATAGCGCGATATACCGATGACATACAAGCCTACTGTCAAGTCCTAACATCAATGAGAGACATTTAAGAAATGTTTCTGCGTTAGGTAATTTGCACAAGAAGCAAAGCAATTCTCTATAGATACAGACTATGTGAGGAGTGCCAGTATGCGTGAAACTAATCTTTGTGAGCTGATCTAAGCAGTATTTTGTTTTACTTGTTTATTGTTTTGCCAATATTGTATATGTGAATATAATGTGGGATTCATCGCACGTGCGGCTTTATAAAAGCTGCCTGAAATGAATCTCGTATCTATAAATATATAAATAAAATGAATATGAAATTATATTAAGAAATGTAACTGTAATAAATATGTCTTATTTAATGATTTATGAGCATTTTATAGTTGTGACGAAGAGGTACTTGAGGTACACTTAAGCACCATGGTGAGGGAGGACATGCTGGACAGGATTCTGGCATCGTGGGTTTTCTTAGTTATATGGGTGATACAAAGAACGTTGAGGGGCATTTAACAGTTCAGAATGCGTATCCCCAGAAATTAAAATTTTTCACAACGATGGGGTACAAATAGTGATGTGGATTGTAAAATAACGATTTGTAAGTTACATAAAAAACGGTTATATTACGCGTAACTTACAAGAGGCCGGTTTTTTTATGTAATTTATGTCTTTTATGTAACTTACGTTACGTTTTTAATTTAAAAAACCGTAATTTGTGTAAGTTACATAAATGTAATACCTACTTGATACATTTTGATTGGTACTACCACAGACCATCAACGGTACTACCAACGTAAACGATTCACCGTTGAATTTAGTTTGGTTTAATGAAGATTGATACAGCCTCTAATTCGCGATCTGGTACTTCTTCCTCCAAACGACGCGTGATGGCGAAATACCTACTGCTTGGGTATTTTATTTAATACACAAAAATATATAATTTAACAAGTGTTTTTATTTTCAGACACTCACAAAATTCAAAAAGGTTATTACGCACTTTAAAAAAACGTGTAATTTAAAATCACTAGATTCTAGTCTATAACTTTTGATTGAGAAGTCTGATCGAAAAAGTACGAATTGATTTGGATTCTACGCACCCAAATTAATAAGAAAAAGTGTTTTCCCGAGAAATTTTGGTGTAGTCAATTTTTTGTAAAAAAGGAATATACACTGCTGTTTCTTGAGTCCCGAAAAACAAATTGTGTCAGATCGACCCGGAAAAAAATTTTCTTATAGAATGTGGCCTGTAGAATCCATAATTTCAAACAGTTCCAAGATTGGGCTACTGTTACAGCCCTTTGAATTTTTTTTCGAAATTGGTTTCTAGTCTATAACTTTTGATTGAGAAGTCTGATCGAAAAAGTACGAATTGATTTGGGTTCTACGCACCCAAATTAATAAGAAAAAGTGTTTTCCCGAGAAATTTTGGTGTAGTCGATTTTTGGTAAAAAGGAAGGTTATACACTACTTTTTTTTGAGCCTCGAACAAAAAATTCTCAGATCGACCCGGAAAAAAAATTTTCTTATAGAATGTGGCCTGTAGAATACATAATATTAAACAGTTCCAAGATTGGGCTACTAGTTCAAAAGTTACAGCCCTTTGAATTTTTTTTCGAAATTGGTTTCTAGTGTATATCTTTTGATTGAGAAGTCTGATCGAAAAAGTACAAATTGATTTGGATTCTACGCACCCAAATTAATAAGAAAAAGTGTTTTCCCGAGAAATTTTAGTGTAGTCGATTTTTGGTAAAAAAGGAAGGTGGGCTACTAGTTCAAAATTTACAGCCCTTTGAATTTTTTTTCGAAATTGGTTTCTAGTACAAAATCTCTGCCGAGATTACTAAAATAGATGCCCTAAGTGATAAAGCTGGCTCTGGGTTGAACAGTGGTTGTTTTGAGCTTTTCCGTGACGTCCATACAATCTCAAGGGAATTGCTGTATTATTAGGCCTTGAGATTGTTACACTTTTGTGTCATCATTGAGAACTGCATTATCTACACAAATAAATACATTACAAAATTTGCCTACCTAGTGAGTGGCTATATTTCAGTTCAGTAATTTGTAAAAATACATGTCAATGTTACTTGACTCCAGGAATGTCAGTTGAAAAAGGTTCCTTCAAAGCTTAATCTTGCACATGAAGGCCAACACAATCTGCTTATGAGAGTGGTACGCACGCCCTTTTGCATGCTGCTGCTTAGGTGCAAATGATTCAACAGTGCTATGGTAGCCAAGATGGATGTTGCTGTAAGCGACCCTGTATTACGTACACCTAATTTAAATTCTTGTGCTGTACAATTTAAATAAGAATGAACTATTGAAACATTTCCCTTGAGCACAGAAAAAGATCTTAGTAGCCAGACATTTACTTCAATTTTGAAATTTCTTACCGTATTGAGTATCTAGAAGAATAAGATTCTTTTAGATTTTGGCCTGTAGAATCTAAATTGCACATGTGGATCAACAGTTATGGCGCTTTCTGTTCTTTTTACCACCCGCACATTAGTAAGGGAGGTATTGCATTAGTGTAAAAAATGAGCAGCCACTTTTTTATGGAAATCACATTGGGTTCATCAACCACTATGGATGTGAAACAATAGAGGATGCCTATTATAAGTCCTGTATATTATTTTCTCTGTTCGTGAATGGTATAGAACAGCGTTTCTTAAGCTTTTTCAGTCCGCGGACCCCTAGATCAAACACAAATTCAAGAACCCACTCAATTAAAAAAAATGAATAAATTTCGGACAATTTGATTTAATACTGACAATTCAACTCATGTATAAAAAATCACATAAGCCGCAGTGTAATTGTCACTTTGACAGCGGCAAAAGTTACCTGCAACTTTTCCAGCGACAAATGCACTAGTGGTTTTTTCACTTATTCATTTTCGAACCAATAATCGCATTATCCTTACCCATATGACTAGTTTGGCGTCTGTCAATAATTGATTAGTTTGGTGAATTTCTTGTTCGTTAAATTGTCCTGCCGAATTACACTCGAGGTTTGTATTTAAACCGAGTAAATTTGGGTTGTGGCAATTCAAATCTGTTTCCTTTTAGCAATTGAACTCGAAAAACTGTCAACCTAAAAATGCTCCACCTGCGGTGTCGCATTTTTATAAGTTGACAGTTTTTCTCGTCTAATTGCTAGGCAACAGATTTTCATTACCTAAACAACCCAAATTTACTCGGTAAAATACAAACCTCTTGTGCAATTATAAGTGAAAAAAAGTACATTTTTATAAACATTAAAAATACTATATCAATGTGTTGGTGCTGCTTTTTTGAAAATGTCCATAGATACGACGGCGGACCCCCAGGGGTCCGCAGACCACCGATTAAGAAACACTGATATAGAAGATTATCGGAAAGGAGGTATTAAAATAAAACGCCACAGTTATTAAACTGTTGGCGTACGCGGACGATTTGGTTCTTTTGGCTACAGATCCACAGAGCTTGCAGAAAAGGATAAATGAATTTGAGATGTATTGTGATATCATGGAATCTAAAAGTAAACCTGGCGAAATCAAAAATTGTAGTATTTAGTAACGGCGGACGGAGAAGCACAGGGGAGAGATGGCTCTATAAAAACGAAGAGATAGACGTTGTTAATAAATATAAGTCCATCTAACAGAAAAAATGGAATGTGCTAAGTTAAATATATTCAATGCAGCATGTCGTTCGATTATCTGTTATGCGGCAGAGGTGTGGGGCTTCTTACGCTACGACTTAGTAAAGATGCCATGTAAATTCTTTTTTAAAGTGTTTTAATCTACCAGAGATATCCCCGAATTACCTTATATACTTGGAAACTGATCTTTACCCAACCTATTGATACACACTGGGGAGGTAGAAACAAATACCATATTAAATGCAGCTAAAGTTGATATCAGGGAACAATACAGGGTGAAAGCAGTTAACAGTACACGCAAAGAGTAATGGGTACTCTTTGGCACAAGGCATCCACTATATAAAGACCAAACCAGACCAAATAAATAAAATTGTATATTATTGTTTGATGGTAATTATATTAGCTGGTTATTGAAAGTTAGGGGGGGAATTACTATAAGTTATGCTCATTATACAATGGCTATCAAGATGAAGTCATGTTGTAAGTCAAAAGAATTTCGTAAGTCATTTTTTGGCAAACTTTAAAGTCTTTGTCTATACAGGACGTTTCTAGCAAAATTATCACTCTGTAACTCTGGAATGTTTGGAATTTACATTAAAGTTCAAAAATAGTCAAAGGTCAGGGCCGTAGATTAGGGGGGGGGGGGGTTAGGGGGTTCAAACCCCCTCCATTGAGAAATAAGAAAATAAAAAAATATTAACTTTAGCATATTTTAACATTACTATGCTTGCTAACAAAACTAAAACAAAAGAAAAACACATCTCGGTATCCTGGCGCCCGCCGGTCAGCTGCTTTGCTGGTGCAGATGAAATGAGATGATTCAGTTGTTTTTAGTCTACACTTTTGTTTTCAGTTTTCTTAACGACATGCAACAGATTGTCCATTCGGCGTTCGTTGTCGGTTATCATAATAAAATAAAACAAAGAAGTAGGTAATAACTAGTAATTAATTTATTAGATAGTGTACGTACCTATATACCTACTCTTTGAGTGTGTTTAAGACGTTTAAGTTTAGTGTTGTTAGTGCCTTAAGGGAAAGATTATTTAAGTAAGCAATATAATAGATATAGATAGATCGGCAGCAAAAAAAAATAAATCGGAATCAGATGTATCACCGTAATAAATTGTTCAAAATTTTTCAGCTTTCTCTGAGGTGGATTTTGAGGCTACGCCCCCTTTTCTCAAAAAATTTTCGCCTGCGGCTCATTGGCAAAACTCGGCGCCAGGGAAAATAAAAGATACATAAACCCCCTCCATGGACAATACCTATCTACGGCCCTGTCAAAGGTACATTCTTCAAGGTCGCGTTTTTAAAAAAAAAACACCGTACCTATTCCTGGTTCAGAGTAAACGGGCGTTAAGAGCTTTCCACAAAATTTATAGGCACTTTTTATTTCACCAAAAAACCTTCCAGATTGCTTCATAAAAAATTATGGACACAAAACCAGTCCAGTTTCCATTATTTATCAATCGAATTTTGAATACAGATCTTTCTCTGTTCCGCCTGTGCTTTTTACAAGACGAAATTGCTAGAACAAAATAAATCACATAACACAATTTTAACATATTTTTTATTAAATACATAAAATTTCTTCTTACAGAATTGGAAATGGTTTATGCTATATGACACTCCTAGTAGAGAAACAGAAATATTTATGAAAATAATGATAAATAAACGGCAAAAGGAAACTAATTAGAACAAGTACATTTTAAAATATATTCAGAACTAGAAATTTATGTACTAAGTTGAGACCATGATCTTCGACGCTCGGTAGCGATTGGAGAAGTAAGGAGAATACTATTCCATGCCAGAATTATGTATACAGCTGCTTTTTTTTTGTTACTACCTGTACCAAATCTCCGACTAGTCTTTATTGTGAGAAAATTTGATTAAGTGAATGTTTTTACATTGTATTTTAAATACTTGTACGCAAATTAATCTTGTAGATAATAAGCATAAAACACCATTACCATGCAACTCTTAGATCTCGCCGTGAAGTCGTTATTAAAGACACAGAAACTAGAAAGTGTCAAAGAAGTGAAAAATCTGCCCTTAAACATTAGGTGTAGCTTGATGTGATCTGTACAATCATCATATCACACACTCCCTAAGAAATTGAGTAATTTTGAAAGGAGAGCAGACAAGAGGACAACCCAATTCCATCGATTAAAATCTTTTACTTACAGAAATATAAAAACAAAGAAATTAAAATAAACTATGACCTGAGAAAACGATTCAATTAGAATCGGATTCGGATGAAACAGCCATTAAACGAAGGGAGCCCTTCGAATTGTCTTTACCTTCTTTCTTAACAATAACGCTTTGTAAGCGACGGCTATTGCTAAAAATCGGATTGTAGTAACTGTCGTGTACAGAGAAATCTGTACCGCTATGCAGAGGTGAAGTGCCGACCGCCACATTCACTCGAGATGGGACATTCTCCTGAGGGCAAAATTTCCTGTCAGAACGATTGCAATTCGGATAGTTCTCGTAGTTGTAATCGTAAAATAAATTATTGTACATAGAACCTACGTCTTCGTTAGAGGGGAGAGGTGGAGTGTAACTCTCCAACTTTCTCGGTGCAGAGGAGTAATGGGCGCCTTCGTAGTAGCGACTACCGACCGAAGGGGTTGTCGACGAACCGACCAATGGGTAATTAGAGAATGGTTCGTACCGATTCCCATCGTCGAGTTGTCGATAGGTGGAGAGAATGGAATTGTCTTCCTTTTTATTTACATTGGTAATAGGCTTAGAAGAATTCGAGTCGGAAGAAACCTGACACGGTGCCGTATTAAAGGTGGCTTGCGGTTTCCAACGTGAACAAGACGGTTTGGATTCATCGACGACGGTTTCATACGACTTAGAACTGCTCACTGTGTAACTTTGTGACGGTTCGATGGTGGGCTTCTTAGATTTTTGTTTGACCAGTTCCTGGTGTTTTATTTGGGATAAGGGAATGCTATCGTCCGAATCGAATCCAGTGGATGGTTTCTCGAGTACGGTTGGAGAATCGCTATCAGAACTGCTGCTTATCATATTAAACTTCCGTTTTAGGCGCACCTTACTGTCCTTGTGGTTCCTGAAAATTCAGTAAAAAATGAAGTATGAAAATTAATAAACTCGTTTCGTGAATGATTAAGTATTTCCAGAGAGAGTGTACTAAACATAAACAAAGGTGGTTTATTTATTTCAAAAAACCCTGCTGTTAGTAAAAAAAAAAAGAAACTTTGTTGCTGTTGTTAATAAGATACCTACAGAGGACGTTACTGTCACTGTTACAATTAACAAGCTAATTTTGTGTATTGTTAATGATGATTTTTCTTAATTTCTGCGTTAAGTGTAATTTGTAATTGTAATTGTGCTAATTCTTGCATTGTGAATAAAGTTTATCAATAATAATAATAATATTGATGCTGGAGCGCATGCGCCTTTGATATATCGCCTACATCTTGAATTTTGTTTTGATATCAATTCTAAATTAGGTGTATCAAAGACAGTAACTTTTATATAAAACTTTTTTTATATCTCTTGTACTTTCGATGATATAAGACATTAAAGCAAATGACCAATTTTAGTTTTTTTGAATATACGTCAAACCTATTCGACATTTTGAATTTCCACAAGGAAATTTTAAATAAGCATCTAAAACTGCAAAACATTGTCCATTTAACCAATTCTCTATCTTTAATAAAAAGAAAGTTACCCATGCAATGCCACCCGATCTGGGACACACTGTATACTTTATTGGAAAACCTTATATGTTTGTATAGGAAGATCCATTCACTTAGCTACCCATTAGCCCAAAAATTAAAACAAATTTTTTTGTATCTACAATCTACTTTGCCTTTTTGGGTGCTCCCAACAAAGTCTCGAATGAGGTTTGTTTTTAAAACCAAGATTAGGGTAAATAAATCTATGGTGATGATGCAGCCTGTAAATGAAATTGCGTCCCTATGTCTTGCTGCTGTTAGTTGTTTAATTCGTTATTTAATTAAGAAAAAAGTCAAGAACGTATATGACTACTAATGAAAAGAGGAAAAAGTACACTATCACTTTTAAATCAAGAATTAAAACTTAAAGATCCAGAAAGATCAATGTGAATTCTTTTTGCTGAATAATTTCTTGAACTTACCTTGCCTTCTTTTTATACTTCTGTTTCTTTCTGGACCGTTTATTAGCAGAGTCATTACTAAAGGAGGTAGTAGAATCGCTGGAATCTTCGCTACTGCTACTCGATGAAGCGTTTGACGAACAGCATCTTTGGCAACATTTCTTTTTAATCTTTGATCGCCTCTCTTTTGATTGTCGCTTTCGCTTAAATCGTACCTTAAGAGGTAGAACTGGTTTGCGATAAGCTTCACTACTGCTGCTTAAATCGCTACTCACACTCGTTGGGGGATCGAGCGTCCTAACATCCTCGTTCGTATCAGAATCGAGCAGAATCACTTCGGGCGCCGGCGGTTCCCCGATAATTACGTCGGAATCGTGACTGCTGTCAGAGTTGATCTCAATAACTTCAATGGTCGGCCTTCGGAATGGATTGTTGTTGACTGTAATCGGTTCCGGTACGTTCACTATAGCTACATCACTATCATCCTCTTGGTCCGAGATTGAGTATGTGGGCGAAGTCGGTCGGTTTGAGTAAACAATGTGGCGATCGTATCCGATCATGTCAAATGGTGATCGCATGAAATTGTAAAACTCGTGGATAAAATGGTCGGTTTTGTTGGTTAGGTAGGTTTCCAACAGGCGCTTGAACGCTCTGCTTCTGATGTGCCATCGCGGTAAATGGTCCATTATTACGTCCACTAAGTGCATCACCTGCTGTGTGTTTTCACGAAGTAAGGCGTTTAATTCTCTATTCAACCATGGAACAAGTCGATTTCTGGAGGCAGGATTGTCGCTGAAAGAAGAAATCATACAAATAGTCGCCTTGTCGTGAAACTTGCAATTTCATAGCAACTGACGATATTTATTTACATGCAATCGTCCTCCTAGGACATATAGGGTGGTTCAAATTCATGGGTACCATTGGGACCTCTGTAACTGTGAGGGATACAGGGGTTCAGTGGAAGACCATGAAAATTTTTTTTTTCGTGAATTTCGCCCTTTGGTATAACAATGTAACATGTGATTTTTTAATTTGTCAGTTTTTATAATTTGGTGGGTGTTTGTAGGGGCCCTTAATTTCATGTGTTAGGTAAATAGATAATAAACGTGTCACAGTCAAATAAAACCGGGACGTATTCTATCTTTGGTTGAGTGGCACAGTTTCATTTGGGATATAATCTCATACAATACAAGACAACTATATATTTCACATTGTGCCTCGAAACAGTTCCGTGGCATTTTAAATTTTTATTATTATAATTAATTATAATTAAATACAAACCTAAAAAATTGAGGGGTAGCTTCTCTGTAACGTCCTGTAACATCCGGTGGAGCATACACCCACATATTGGTCATGTACACGGACCTTCGGAAGCTGGTAGCAGAACTCGCCCGGCGAGCATGTCGCAACCTGCCAAACCGACTGAAATTTCTCGCCAATTAAATGACCACATTTCTATCGCAATTAATTACCTTGTGTGTCTTGGCAAAATGTAATTGTCGGGAAAGTTATACATGCTGTTCGTGAGCGGATGAGAGAGTAACATTTGCTGAATGGCAAGTTCGCCTCCTTGGTCAACGGTAAAGGTGGTCCTGCAGTTTGCGTTTACGTTAACATATCAATTATTGTGGTCATTTACCTGAACTGAAAGTGGCGAGAGGGTGAACGGGGCAAGAAGTAATTTTCGATGTTGTGGAACCCCCTGCCTCCTTGAAACGGGTCGTTGACAATAACATGTTCATCGTATTCGTCGTTGGATTTAATATTATAAATTATGGACTTAAACGGTTGTTTACATAACGGACACTCAGCTTTGACCTAAAAGCGCACAGTTAGAAATGCACCATTTTGCTAGCGCTCGTACCTTCGACCACTCTAGTAGGCAGGTGAAACAGAACTGATGTCGACAGGAGTCCGAGAAGCACTTATTGTTGCAGGTACCGAGACAAATTGCGCACTTTGGCGGTGGACTTCCGGCCGATTGTCGCGGCGGAGGCGAAGGAGACGATAATTCGTTCATTTTAAGAAAGTTGCCCCTACAAAAATGAACATAAAGCTTGCCAATGGAGACACTTTTAAACAATTACCAAATAATGGAGCACTATTGATTACAACTAAATATTTTTCGTCACTTTTTTGTTGCTCAAATTATCAAAACACAGCGCACAAACTAAACTGGTTGTTAAGTTCCAGGCTGATGAATAGACGTAAATGACAAGCGGCCATTTTGATATTTAAAAAACTTTCAAGTTTTAAACAGTGGTACCAATTCCTTCCCTCCCCCATACAATATATATACAGGGTCGCCCATATGTACAGGAACCATAGAATACCATGTATCAAAACTTCGACCTTGATATTACTTTTCTCGTGTGTCCTAGTAAACGAACAAAGTATCTTTCCTCATTTTTACCTAATACTTCCCATATATTGCGTAAATACTACTCACTTATTTTCCCCAACTTCCCTTTTGCTTGCATCGTTACTACCCAACACATAGGTACACTTCTCGACGTTTCACAATATCTCTCAATATTTTTTTCCAATATCTCATTTACTAGGCATTGAATTATATGGAGATTATTCTGTACCAAAGGCGAATTTTCGTAAGTGAAGTGGGGGTGTCTTCGGAAACCTTAAATTTTCCTTTTCCTATCACGCCTTGGGTCCCAATATGCAAGATTCAAATGTTCAAAAACCCAAAAAAAAAGGATTTTCCGGAAGTGAAATTCTGGTTTGGTCTGGTCCTTTTAACTGTACGAGTATATCTACCGTTCTCCGGAATTCTATACGAGCAGCTGTTTCCATTACATGAATAATCCAGACTCTGAGATCCAACAGCCTTTATTACTAATTCTTGATGAAAGAATAATTTCAAGCACAATGCTCACATTAGGAGAGACCAAAACCTAAAATTTGTCATCTGGTTTCAGGATGAGCATACACGAAAATGTAGGTAAATCAGACTACCTTCCGTTATCGACTGCCAAGAAAAAAATTGAAGTCAAAATTAGTACATTTCAGGATGTACCTTTTGTGGTGTTTGCTAGCCTAAATTTAATGCACCAATTTTTGAAACAAAATGCAAGTTAGCAGGTTCACAATAATATATTATTTGTCAATGAATACCGTCGACTACAATTTTCACCACAGACTGAACAAACGTTCTATTTTGTCAATGTTCTTATATGCCCCAGTCCCCCCTATATATCATAATCGAAACACCAATCACATGCACGTATACCATTGACAAAAAGAGTACCTACCTTTCACTAGTCCTCATATTCATTACTCCATGTTACCATACTTGTTACCTAAAATAGAACATGAGATTCCTTATTCCCCCAACATTTTGAGAGGTAAAATGGTCAATTCCTCAGGGTTGGTAAATTCCCAATTGAGAAAGTAACAACAAAAACAAAACTTTAGGCTGCTAAATGCTGCAGAAACAGATTTAATCTTTTAGAAAAAATTTATTAGCAAGTGACGTTCTTCGAGCAAAATATGTATTTACAGCTTTTGTTTGTTGTACTTGTTACGGGATCGTTTTTATTCTTCAATTTTTGAATCAATATCAAATAATATAATATCAAATTAACATCAAGAGACATAAAAAGCTTCCATAATCGATAAAAATCATCCTTAGTGTGATATTACTACAAAATGTAAAGCACAAACACACACACTCATACAAAACACATTGCTTTTAAAGCGTTTCAGAGTAATAATAACACAAATTTGGGAGAAAGAAATACAATTTCGTCGTTCACTTCATTCAAATCTATCAAATAAATTTTGAATATACATCCTACCATAAATATGTCACACTATTGAATACAACAATAACTAACACTGCATAAAAAATTTATACTTTCGTTCTCGCTCATTCTTTATGTAATGTTAATTTACCTAAAAGTGAATAATTAAATATATTATTTTATCAACTGTACAATTCATGTTGTAATTAATTTACATATAATAGCAGCTATTGAATTACTATTCATCAAGAAAAAAGCATCACAAAGACTAGTACTGTAGGTACACAACTGTGCATGTTACTGAATGTTTGAGAACCAGTTTTCGCAATATATAAAATTCACTTATAAAGTACGTAGTGATGTAGATTAGTTCAATCTAATAGAATATCCATACACTAACTTTGCACTACTCGTTTGTACATTGACTAAATAAGCCACTCTTTACTATTTAGTCAACTGCGAACTATGTACAAGGGCGCTCTTTGAATTGTTTAAAACTTAAGGGAGCGAGGTTTTAAGCCGTTGCTCCTAAGGTAACGATGTGCTTTTTCCGTTAAATCTAGCTGATCTTGAGTACCGCCACATGCTACCATTGTCCATTTCACGTCAATCTGAAAAGTAAATAAGATGTAAAAAACTGTACCTTTGCGATTTTCAATACAATCGTTTACTTGTGACCCACCTTTGTGCACCCTATGCTGGCCGCAACTAAGTGCGTGTGACCGAGAGTAGTAGGTGGGCATAGACTTACATTCGCATGCCGGCTCATTTTAATCATAATTAATGCAAAATTCAACAAATACAAACATAAAGTTAGAGGTACTTCACTAAAGCATAACAAAATGATATTTCATCGTTACTGGTACACAAAATTCGGTTGTCATTATTTAGCAATTGTTATAAATAATATTGGAAGTCCTTTTTCTCATCAGATTTTATTTCATGTGCCTTTTTGTAAGCAATAGCTTTAGATCATATAGCCACTAAATCTGTGGCAACATGTGTGAGAGATAGTCAGCAGTAGAATATCAATCATACGCACTGCGTTGTCAGTACAAAATTCACATTCCTCATATTTCAGTGGCGTGTTACACAATCTGGAAAAAGTTTACACAGACATGAAAAAAAGCTTATAGAAAGATTTACAGGGTGTTCTATTAATAAACGTTGGCCATATCTATGGAACTGTTAACTGCACCGCTTGGGGAAAAAGATTTTAACAAAAGAGGCCAAGAGAAATCGCTGGAAATTATTTTCCAAGTTTCTAGGTTTACCGCTAGAGGGCGTACGATTCATGGTTAAGTAGAAAAATGGTTTTTTGCCTAAATGATACCCCACAATAATTCATAAGAAAAAAAAACATGCATCGCAATCTCTTACGAATTTTGCATTATTTTGATGCACGACATATTGCTCTAGCTCATAAAATATGAGGGTGGAGAAGAAATCACCCTGACAGACAAGATTTAAAAACGCTGTGAACAGATAAAATGTCATAAAAGATAATCAAAGATAATGGAGAAGTCAGACGATTTTACTGTCTTACAGTAGAATATCACTTTGAATTGGAAGTTAAAAAAAACTGACAAAAAATAAAACAGGAAATGTAAAATAATAAAAAAGAAAGAAATGTTTTGTTAGAAAGCAAATAGGTTTAAATTAAAGTGCGATAAATAAAAAATAGAGATTATAAGTAACTTGTTTTACCCAACCCTTTTAAAATTGTCATGGTTTATCAATCCTTGGTAAATAAGTTTTGCAAAATTCAGATTAAAAACACATTGATAATAATTCAAATGTCAAATTTTTAAATTGTTTTTAGCATCAGTCAGTGTACCTTGTTTCGGTAAATTGAAGTTTTCAAATTCCACTGCTCAAATTTTCCCTATTGAAAGTCAGTACAACTTTGTTACACCATTATAAAGCAATTTTAGTACTTACACTCAAATACTATTCAGATCATGAGGGCTCAACTAACAGTATTTAAGGGTGTCCAAAGTACCCCAGTGATGAGTTTATAATGGGCATTATGATCAGTGAACCACTAACAATTCTGTTTTGAGAGTAAGAGAAACATTCCCAAGTTAATTGCAATGACTTTATGCAACTAAGAGGATTAACTAATGGCACATTAGATGGAAAAGAAATTTTATTTACAAAATGTTGACCAAAACCAATCTTAAAAAATAACAATGCCGAAATAACAAACGGATAAATAGCAAAACATAAATGTTAGTAAATAGCAAATAAAATAAAAAAACATAATATACCTTACAGTTTGTGCAATAGGCTAGACAGGTCTCACCTTAGGAGGTTGAGGTGAATCAGGCTCCCCGAAGGTGATACGTTTGACTGCAGCACTACGCTGACCATGGACTCGGGATTGGGCATTGTCTGGATGCAGTCGCTGCCGGGACAAGGATATAAAGCTACAATACCCAAACATACACCCACACGCTACATACCAAGCCTAGCCTATGTGTAATACAAAAGCGACAATTGCGGAACTTAAAAACGATTAAATTACGTTATTCCGAATTGTCGCCCCTTGCAGGAAAGAGCACCAGTGTGGACAACCTTAAAGCTAACCTACGAACGATATAGTTTCAAAATAAATTATTCAGGTGCAACAATAAAACTACAAATTTAAAACAGTGCGTATCTACATATAAAATAATAAAAAAAATAACAGAAATTTTTGGTAACACTGACTGTGTACGCTTTGCATTTGATAGTCAATCATTCAACAACACAAATAACAAACAATAAACATGCACTGTAAGAATATTTAAAAATTAGTTTAAGTGCTGCATGTAATCGAGTGAATTACATTTAGTGTTCGCTTGCCCTAAAAATACTAAACCTAACTAAAAAGTAGTAAGAAAAATGCGAAGAATACTTGCGATCGTAATGACATGGCACAAGCGCTTGTAACGGATGTCGGTTTTGGGAAATATCCTTTGGTTATTGATCAGTAACTTACAGTCAAGGACTAGAGGAAAGAGGAGGTACACGGGAATTTTTTTCTTTAGTGTTTTACACATGCAATTTTTAAAATAAATCGATATATACAAATGAAAATTATTTTCAAAAATATTCGCCCTTTTTCATTACAAACAACTAAATTTCTGAGAACACTAACTCAAAATTAATATACAAAATTAACATTAATTGTAAAAAAAAACACTGTACATCTTAAATTAAAAGCGTCTCTAAAAGAACTGCTAGCTTCATGTATTAATTTTACTTTATCAAGCACCCCAAACTCATTTATGGCAAACATTATTAGTAAATCACGTTAATCCCTTTACGATTAAAGTGACAGTGTTAATTAATCAAATCAAAATGTCTGATAAGTAAAACCACTTTCAGAATAAGGAAGTTAGAAAAAAGAAGAAATTCAAACATGCTTCATTAAACAAACTCAAGCATAGAAAAAGACCTAAACCAATACAAAAACCCTACGGTAAAACTTTGTACGGGATACTGAAGTAGGAGACAGGGTGGGTGTATGGATAAAAAGGAATTAAATATGATCGCCGAAATGAAACCAATCCAATACCTTGGAGGATCCTGACTGACTCATCTCCATGATTCCGGCTACACCCACCAAGGAATCTTTCATTATTGAGGAGGGAGTCGAAAATAATATATCTTCGCCCAATGACTTACTCTGGAAGTTAAACGCAAAATTACAAATATACATTTCATCAAAATAGATCAACGTTCTACAACTACTAGGAGATCTACAATTTTATTACCGGAGTTTCGATAGCAAATGAGAGATCGGAGGAGTTAATGCTGGTCGAACTCCATGAAGGTGCCAGCGCCTTACGAACTCTCTTGTTTGGTAAAATATTCTCTTTCCCTGCCGCGATTAAGGGGACGTTTTTCCTCTTCACCGTTTGATAACCACTATCGTTCTGTAACAAGACGGTCATTCAGTCAGCAAACACTACCGCCTATAAACAATTACAGACACAGTAAAGAAGAAAGTAGAAATAAAAACACAAAACAACTGAGGGAAGAGATCTACAAATAGTACGGATACACGTTTGATGAAGAACGCAAATTCATTTTCTCCACATTGTCATTTATCTTTATTATTGTTACTATTTCGCATTTTCATTCGGTACTTTATACATACCTTGGTAGAAACATTCAAGTTTTAAATTTCTGTTCCCGAACTCAGAGCAGTCAAGTGATTATTAACGTAAATTTCATACTCCCCTCCCCCGCCCACACGTTCTTGGGCAATCTAAATTCTCGCACTCAAGTGCAGATAAGCAAGTAAATACGCATGTCTACTAAGAGAAGTGGTTTTACAATGGACACATTTTCATTAAACTAGCAGTATTCGAGACGCTCCTCATGATAAAAATGTTAGAACAACTTTACCAACCACCGTGGAAAGGAAGCCCCAGTGCATAAACCCCCGCCAAATCAAAAATTAAGACACAATAAAATGGAAAATCAGGTAAACTCGCACACTCTGAAGGCTGGAAATAAAAAAATCCTACATTCTGGTACACAGAGGCTGATTAGTTGCTTATAATTTCTGTAGCAGTGAAGGGCTGAAGGTTATTACCAAAAATGTACATTTACTCTGTAACGAAAATGAAACTGGAGTACTAGATTCTACGGTATCAATATAGTTGAGAGATTTTATGACAATCCATCACATTTCAGAGAAATCAGGATTAGGTTTTTATTCTTGTAATGTTTGATGTGTGTCTCTTAACATTTTTGCCGTGAATGAGGCAGTCACGGGGGTAGTAAACAACTGTAACCGCATCAGTTAAGACACCTAACGCCGGGACTGAACTATAGGTTGGGAAATAAAGCACGAGGACCCAATGTTACCTGTTGCAGAGGTCAGAATCTGCTAGCGCAAAAACTCTCTGGTTTTGCATCTATGTACCATATTTTTTGCACCTCTTGTAGTTTCAAAAGTTGAATTTTCCCTCCAAGGTAATGTAATTTTTCCATGTTGCTTTTAAAAAGAGAGTTTAATTGCGCCTAAGAAGAGTCACCTTTTTTTTGATACCTGCTTGTACACCAACCAATTCCTTTGTCTTGCAATTTGCGTAAAACCTGTATTTGCCATCATCTTTTGTACATATGTAATTCTTACATATTATCAATCAATTGCAACAAATCATCGTATAACATTGACTATTAAAATAATTCATTAAAATCCAGAGACTAATTTTTTTTATATTTTTAGCCTTAATCTCAGAAACAAACGTAACTAGATTGATTATGTTTGTGGTAGTAAAAATTTCACCAAAAAAAAGTGGCACATCGTCGCGAAAACCGCAAGTCTATCTTTAAAAACCGCTGAAATACTCTGCAATCTCAAGGGTGGCAGTTGCACCTTTTATGGGCACTTTCGCCAGATGTAGAAGGTACGGCCTACTACTTTGCCCCCATTTAACCTACTCTCATCATTACGGAGATCCCAATTGTGAGCCACGAATTTGAAACACACTGTACATTGACTCCGTAACATTTACGAAAATGTGACTACGAACGGTTGCCTTACGTTAAGACCAGTCTATGGTATCATTACAGTTGGGAGTTTTCAATGATAACCCCCCCCCCCCAACCTCCCGAAAGCAAATTACTTAGTAACTTGGGGATTTTAGCCTAGTGTGATTTAGAATCGGCCATCATTATCAAGAACCCTTCTTGACAAAGCCTAGTTCAGAACCGTACTAGCACAGATTCGAACCCATGCAGCAGTGTTTCAAACCTAGTGACTTTTTGAGTTCGAATCTGCCCTATATAACTCCTGTGGACCGAATGCGGCAATTGCTGTGTTACTTCTGCGCCAATTTTGAGAACTGTAACTAAATTTATGACTCATGCAAAGAAATAGCAATTCTTTGTTTCTCAAATTCAGAATTTCAAAATTCGTTAAAACTTAAACTTTATTTGCTTCCTTCACTTCTTGCTATAACAAACTTTTTTTGTTTTCTTCAATACTGATTTTATACTTGTAATTTCTTCATAAACACCATCAAAGACTATGAAGAAAGATGCGCACAACTAAGTGACAATAACATTCATTCAATTAAAAGGAAGTCAAAAATTGAAGTACCTTTTTGCTTTTTTGTCCTCAACTTCTGAATTAAGAATATGCAAGTCCAATTTAAAAAAGAGTGCTCCATAATCTTTGACGCATACATTCAAAAAAGTATACAAGACAGTAAGAGATGTGTTATATGCACTTTGTCATGCTCTAAAATTAACCAAAAAATTTGTTAGTCTACAGATACATCATAGTAATCTACAATTGATCATTTTGCATCAACTACTGCTAATAATACGATAGCAAAGCAGGACTTGTAGAAAAAAACCCACATTATACTCACCGACATCATCATACTACTATCCGTATCATACTGCATACTCAAATCTTGCTCTTTCTTCACGAGCTCTGTAATGTCCTCCAATCTTGTAGGCGTACCGGGAAGATTCTTTAACGGGCCCGATCTCTTTTCGAGATCCTCCAGCGCCTTCTTGAAAGGCGTCGGAGTACGAGGTATCTCATCTAATAAGGAACTTCTATCCGATTTGTGCGGCGTCGTCACTTCCGAAGTTGACGGTTTCGAGTCCATTTTGTCTGGATGCGATAGACCATTCGGCGTACTCAACGGGCTATAACTCCGCTCCTAAAACAAACAAAAAACGTAGCGCGCCAGCGTGAAAATCGCCTCTTCGCGTACCCCTCCGTTATCAACTTTGGCGGGAGTCGTGTGCTGTTTAACGGGCGTCGACGCTAACGTAACGTCGAAGGACAGGTTTGGACTGTTGAGAAATTGCGACGGACTAAATGGAAGTTGTTTAATAGGCGTCGATCCATTTTTAATGGGCGACGTGCAGAGCGTTTTGTATTTGTCGATTAGTATGTGAACATCCTGAAAATGTCGATTACTTAGCGCATTTCAATGTCAAGCACTTACTTCGTTATTTGCGGAAATGAGTTCAGGAAGACCGTAATCTGAAGAGGTATCGTGACTATTCGTTCTTCGCCTACACCTCGAATTTCGCCTTAAAATTGAGGGTGTTGTCGCTCGTGTGGGCATACTTGAAGGTACAGGTACTATAGTATTTTCAGTTTGATAATTAGAAGGCACCAAACCTGGAAATGTCAAAATTGTTAACAATTCTATGGTGACCATCTCTGTCGGTACAAAAACTCAAGTTTGAAGCTTAATAAAAACATGATACAAGCACATACTAGCACCGGTATCGCTCGCCCACCTGCGCATGCGTCCTTCTGCCCTTTTATGTCAGAGAGTATTGCGTACTAAATTTGGTTCCAATCGGTTCAGCCGTTTAGCCAGAAATAAGAATACAAACAGACCAATGGACATCATTGACATTTTGTATGATTCGGAGACTTGATGCTTCAAAACGTGTATTTCCGTCAAAAAAATGGGGGGGGGGGCATTTATTACCCCCAATGACCTCCCTTACTAACAAGCAGGTGGTAAAAAAGTCTCTAATGGGCGGGCCATCACTAGACTTCAGCGCTATTTGATGAAGCAGATCAGTAGCTTTTAGGCTAGGTGACGCAAGAATAACTCGATTATAAATATCTATAATACTGAAAGGAGATATGGCACTCCGTTACAGAGATTTGGATCGATTTGTAAAAGGAGCCATTTAAAGGAAATTGATAACTTATCAACTTCAGGAATGGCTTTCAGCATTCTAACTAAGCAATGCAAAAATAACAAGATAGTACAAATATAATGCTGAAAACCTGAAAGTTTTACAATATTGATTTGGTGAGATCTCGATCGATTTACAAAAAGCTTAAAAAGCTCCCAAACAACTGACAGCAACAATATGCTCTTTTTTTAAAATCAAAAATTCACTCTGTCAAATAACATACACTGTCCATTTTTCGAGTGCCACTATGGTTATCGGTTATCTTAAAAGATAGAAATTTGGATAAATGAGGACAAAGTTGCGAATTTCCCTGCTGAATAAATTATAATCTGAAAAGAAATTTAAAATATCTTCAATAGTTTTGAAAATATCGCAAAAAAACGAAAATTTCTGATTTTCGTTTTTAAGTTTTTCATGGTAAATTAATCGTACCAGACATTACTAATTAACACATTATTCAGACACTTTTTAATGGAGATTTCGAGTATGGCATCCCCTTTTTCATAACTTTTAAGATGACAGTGGCAACTTTAGCTTTCCTTGTGGTCGCCATTTTGAATTTTGACATTTTGAGATTCGTCGTTTTTTCTCTAACAGCGATATATCACACATGGTGGTTCGCAGTATCACATTTTTCCTAAAATTGCAATTTTCATTTTTGCAAAGTGTGCTTTGTAAAATCAATACGTTCTTTTGTTGTGAACAAAAGGTTGACTTATTTCAAGTAATGCCGTTTTGTTTTCGCAAAGCACTCTTCCCAAAAAATTGTATGTTTAGAAAAAATGTGAATGAATCCACCATGTGTGATATATCGTCGTAAAGAGAAAAAAAGACGTAATCTCAAAACGTCAAGTTACAGCCATGTTGGTTGAATATGTGCCTGTCGTTTTTGATTGTTATTGTCTCTGGTCAACCTTTCATGACATTAAACGAACTTTTCCAATCGCGCCAATATACATTCTTGAATTGTCAGTGACAATAACTTCTCTGTTATTTAACGGTGACACGATTTGCAAGCATTTACGTCTCATTTTAATCGAGCCGGACACCCCAGAGTCAAAAAACCATTCATCTCATCTTAATGGTTCGCGTGCAATAAATGATGAAAGCAAAGTTTTCTCTATAGAGTTCTTTAGCAATTTACAGTCTCTAGAAAAATGACCAAATTCATTGCAGTTGTAGCATCTTACCTTGGGTCTCCTTTTTGAACCTGTTTTTGTTTCCGTTTTAGCAGTCAATGCACCTTCAGATTCGTTTTCTGCCGGTCCAATACACTCATCATTGAATAACTAGCAGAGTAAATAATTGCATCGATATATAAAAAGCTTAAAAGACGCCCGAACAGCCGACCGCTAGTAAAACAATAAGCTCCTTTTTGAGAATCAAAAATGTGTTAAAAATAACTATTTTGGCAGTTCGATCATTTGCGGCTGTCGCTGCGCAAAGGAGTTGATTAGGTTGTATTGTGCTGTCCTTAATACAGATACATCCGAAAGAACGCACCCGTGACTCACTAATCGCAAATAAGTCAAGGATCACTGATAAAAACTCCATTGAATTAAATTTGTTTTACAAAAAAAAGATTTTTGGCCTTTATTTTTAAGGGAGCGGGTTTAGCCAAGGTGCTCTATCTACCTAACCCACATTTAAAAATGAACTTTCATTTGATACGCTCATTCAAATCTGAGCAATAGCAATTTTTATTAAGCCCATTAAAACCAACTTACGTGTCTTTATATAATGTTGCGTCAGATCGGACCCCTTTAGCGGACTAATTCCCGATCCGATCTCTAATCCTAAATCATCATTGAGATGAATAAGCTTTACAGGACTCGCTTGTTTCCCATACATGTCCGAGTGTAGATACTGGAATGACGGTATTTGGTTTGTATTTGGTTCGTGAGGTGGTGACGGTTGCAGTCTTTCGTAGGGATTAACCATGAAAGAGGTAGGCGTAGGAACGGGCGTCAGCGGACTAGGACTCGGCGTCGCACCGTTCGCCGATAAGCCGCCTCCGCTTGATTGGCTGCTGGTTTGATCGTAAAATTCCACACCATACTCCTATTAAATTAAGTGTTAGATGGTTTAGCTTCTGGTCGGAATACGTACATCTCCGAACGAGACGGGTATGCTCTCCTGCCTCAAGCAATGGTTATCCAATGAGGTATCCACGTGTGATGTGAGCTTTGGCCTACTTTCGATGCTACGGGTGAGGTTTTTACGGTTGCGACTACGACGAGTTTCGCCCTCGGGAATACGACCGTCTGCGTCGTACTTTCGCCGCATGGTCGAGTTCCAATGATTTTTGATGGCATTGTCCGTCCTACATCGATTGCTTTAACGCAAAAATTAATCTAAGAAAAAGTTACCTTCCGGGGAGAAGTTTTGCAATTTTTGCCCACTGGTTACCCCACTCTTTGTGTGCTTGGTAGATTATGTGATCTTCAACCTCCGTCCAGGCGGTTTTCTTGATGTTGGGATTAAGGTGGTTGTGCCATCGCTCGCGGCATTGTTTACCTATTCGTCCTTTTAGGTGTCGCGCAATTAACGTCCACTTCTTTGGCCCATATTTTTTTACCAATTCAATAACCTTCTCGTCCTCCTGAAACACAATACGGAAATTCCAATGTATGAACAAAATGAGACATTAAAACTAAAGCAGAACATAACAATTTAATGTAATGGAGCACGAGTAGTTTTCCTCTGTTGAATGATAACCAAAGTCGCTAAGACTGTGGAGAATTAGGGGGAATTACAAATCGATTTGTGCACAGTTTGAACGTCCTTCGTCCACACCCATTAATGATAAACTTTTCAATGATATGTAACGGAGCACCCGTTTTCGTACAAGAATTATACCAGTTTTAATGAACGCACCATACATTGCTAGAAGCCACCAACATCATTGACCACTCTGTACTTCGACGAATTCGGACTCTTTTTATTTATTTTATTTATATCTAATTTGCTGCAAGTTTTGATGACTATGCTTAAGCAGTCCCTTTCTGAAACAGTTCTTACGGAAAGTTGATCTCGCAATGATTTGACGATACATGACTATTTTTTAAATTTAAATTAGTTCCAGTATCAATTATAAATATATGAAAACCGCTTTAAATTAAACTTGCGATACGCGAATTAATTTACATAAATTCAGTACACGAACATAAGGTAGCAAATGGGGCATCTCCCAAAAGAGTTTTCCCGCGCTTTATGGGAACGGACCATTGTCAAAATTAATTCGTGGGTCACTCCCGCGCGTCTAAAGTTAAACATCTGTTATTTTCCGCAACATTTAATTGAAGACCATATGCTGGAAAGTAAAGTCAGTTGTAACTCTGCCCTACGCTTTACAATAACCGTAAATCGAAGAGGTGTTTCAATCCCCTTTTCGCATAATCGTGCGATTTTCATATTGACACGGAGGGTCGCTCTAACGTCAAGGAACCCGTTTTGGTCAGCTCAACAAATAACAGCGACCGTTGGAGAGTAAATGCTGCACGTGCGAATCTTATAGCACGTAGGAGCTCTCTGTAAAGAGTATTAAATTAGGTATTGGCCGCCGCAGTTTGAAAGATATCGAAAATAAAAAATTGACGTGCTGACCCTCACTGTCCAACTAACAAAGAGTTAGGAACTGGTTGGATGCTGTAAGAAAGGGGGTTGGAGATGAAAAATATTCGTGTTCGGCTTGACCGTGACCGTAACTTGAATTAAGGAATGGAATGAGGAGTGTCTACCTGTAAAAAGGGCCACGATTACATGACATAATTTCTAATGGCATTAAAAACTATCCTATCGCGCCCTTGAGAGACGTCATCGATGCGTAAAATTCTTCAAATATATGTCGGTACGGCAGATGTTCGATAATTACAACCGGGAAGGTTTCCCGTCCATGCAAGGAAAAAGAAAAGCGGAAACGTTGGTTGTGTTTTGTAACATTATTATTAAGATATGCATTGTTGATGTCATGTTAAGTTCAAGTTCATTACCATACCTATTAAACACCAAGAAGCAGGTGGCAGGTTAATTATCCCAGGTTTTTTTTGCAAATAATTCTTGGGGTTTCGAAAATGTTCAAGGCCAATTTCCCAACAATTAGAATTTAGCAGACGATGTTATAATTCCAATTCCTTTATCGATAGAGGTCTCTAGCCCAGTGAAATTTGTTCGCGTTGACTCAATGAGTAAAACTAAAATGTAAATGTCATTATTATATCCCCGCGGACATTTCAGCAGGAAATAGCCTATTAAACACTGAGAACAGGTGAAGTCATACTAGAAGACATTTCATTCCCATCACGATGTGCCGCAATTACAGGAAACTGAATTAAAAGCTACAAGTTGTTTTACTTAAGTTCATTTGAACACTTCACCCCTATTTGTACCATGTTTAATGTTTCAGGTGCATACTAAATGTGGATAGACAAAACAAAGATAGCATCGAGTCTGTGGGAAAGGATTATATTTGGTTTCAAAAAATATAATTGTCAAAAAACCCATTTCACTGAAATTTTAACACAGGGTTATACAACATACACTATACAGAATGTGTGATACAGGGGATGAAAAGCAAATCACGCAATGGGATATGCGTATGCCACCAAAAGTGTAGTCCACGGAGAGAACATTCCTGTCACCGGGACATAGAGCAACCCCCCCCCCCCTCCATTTCTCAGCTATTTCCTGTACCGATCTCTCGGAAACGACGTATTTCGAATCTGAATCCAGTACAAAACTGTGACGCCACAGCAATTATCAGTTATCAAGTTGTCCATGAAAGTATATTATTGGGTATCCTATGCCGACAGAACTAACGACCTCTTTCTCTCTCACACTCCTTCGGTCCATTATTTTTGCCGCTTCACCTCGCTACCTTAAAAACTGATGAAGATTTCTTTGGCCTTCTTTAGAATGATAAAAGTGCACGAAATTACGAAAGTGGCAGGTGCAGTACAGAAAGCTGCTAGGGAGTATTTTTTCTAGGAGATATTCCATACCCCTCAAACCACCGGTGCTACCTTCTGCCTCAAAAAAATTTATACCATCAAACTTTTCAGGGCCGTATCTGGACAATGGGGGGGGGGGGGTTAAACCATGGAATTTGATTTTGATAATAAATTAGGGATTTAAAAAAAACTGTCATTTTTTAATAGGTGTATGTGTATTATATGAAAATATAAAGAAAAAACAAACAATTTAAAATTTTACAAATAGTAATCATAGTAGCAATTGAATATTTCTTTGCTTTTCCCTCGCAAAACGATTTACCACCTCCTCGGTATCAATTTTAATATTTCTGTGAATGCTTAACAGAGCAAGTCCTGTTAGTCGCTCTTGGCCAGTAGAATTGCGCAAATAGTCTTTCAAACGTCTTAGCGAGGAAAAGGATCGTTCTGAGGAGGCAGTAGATACGGGTAATGTGGCCAGAATTTGCAACAGAATATGAATATTGGGGAAAAATGATCGATTACATGCTGATAATGCATCAAGAGCGTTTTTAGGCCTTTCTGCATGAGACACAGCAATCCATTTTTGTTTCCACAACTGTAATTCTGCAGATACTATATCTAGATCCTCCAAAAATTCCTCGTATAACATCAAGTCTTCTATTTTTGCTGTGTGTGTATCGCACATAGTTGGCAATGGAATGAAAAGATGATTTTGCAGTTTAGAATTTTCTTTTTTGAGTAGTAAAGCGATTCAAATACTATTTCAATTTTTTATATTTATTTTATTTTACTTACGTTATAAGAATTTATTTTCGGGGGGGGGGGGGGGGGGGGGGGGGGGGGGGGGTGAACCCCCTTTAGATACGGCCCTGAAACTTTTGCACCGCGGCTCCTGGGAGGAGTACGGCATACTCCTCAAGAACGTCCTTTTTTTTCAGAAACTATCTACAGAATTTTTAAGGCTAAACGCTTTACGCGTAGTATCGGGGGGTCTTATATATCCCAGGATATCAGGGTTTGGGAAAACCCGTTTTTTTTTAAAACCACAACCCAGTGGGTTTTTTTGGGCTTTTTCGTGTAAAAGTGGGTAATGGTACTTTTTCGATCGGAATTAAACAATTCGACAATATGAAAAAAATGGCGCCGCAATATTGTGGTTGTGTTGGGGTGGTTCACTTTTACATTTTACTATGGGTAAGAATCAGAATATAAGTTTTGAACTGTTTTGAATTATTAACTACTAAACGAACTCAAATGGAAGTACCTATGTTTTATTTTTGTATTTTAAAAATTAAAAATTATTCGTGTATAATTTGAAATATGCTTTTGCCATATAAATTTATTTCAAACCAGCCCAAGTAAAAAAATTATCAAACTCCTCGTGTCAAACTCCTCGTGTGAGATGGAAGGGATCTTGTCGAAGGATACCACATTCCCTTTGACGGTACCCAGTTCCGACGTCCCGTTCACCCGCAATTCGCGTTTGAAGAAGTTGAAGTTCTTCTACGCGCCCACATTTGCTGCCAGCCAGCCGACCAGCCAGCCAGCCAGCCAGCCAAAGTGAGATTAAAAGCTACTTTTTACAAATAAATTTGCAAAAATGCGCTAAAAACTTGTTAAGTAATTATTTCAAAATGAAAAAACCCGGGTTTTTTTCCAAGTTGGCCCAAACCGAAAAAACTCAGTGGATTTTTTCGGGTTGGGTCCATTCAGGCGAACTCTGCGAGGATGTATAAGACGATTCGATTACATTTCACGAAGGCTGCCATGAAAGTGGTAGGTATAATACAGAAAAGATTATTGAATCCTTTTTTCTAAAGAGTAGTTTTTTTCTAATTCCATACCCGTTTTTTTTTTCGAATTTTCCTTTCCCGTCTTAAAGTATGCTTTTTATTTTAATTGGAATATTTTTGCACCGAAAGTTAATAGCTGTTCCCCCCGTGAAAAAAACAAGTTTGAAAAGTTCTCCCTCCATAACTTTTTGTTCCTAAAATGCGTAGACAGGAATTGGTCAGTTTTCAACACTTTACGAAATTAAAAATGAAAATATG
Organism: Photinus pyralis; assembly: GCF_008802855.1. NCBI lineage: Eukaryota > Metazoa > Arthropoda > Insecta > Coleoptera > Lampyridae > Photinus > Photinus pyralis. The sequence continues at coordinate 63,961,228 of NW_022170249.1, forward strand.
CTAATAATAATAACTTAAGTAGAACTGTTAAAAGATCTCCTAGGAGTTACTTACCCTCAAAGAAGAGCCGACATTTCTACCTCTAAATCCAGACAAACTAAATACAGTTAAATACCTACCTCAACATAACGGATTTTGAAATTTGAAAAAAGACAATCTTTATTATAATTTAACCATAATTACATGCGCAATTCTATCTTTTGCGTGCAGATTTTCTCGGAAAAATTAAAGAGGGCACGTTAATAAAAGCAATTTTTCAATACAATTTTGTAGAGAAATTAATAATTGTCTTTAAATTTGATGTGGGAACAATCCCTATTCTTTGTATTAAAAAAATTGTTGAAGGTTTTTGCAAACACCAAAACTTTAGCTGATGCCGACGCGCGCGCGCCGCGTCTATTTAAATGAACCAATGAGCGTACAGGGCACCTTTCGACCAACGCAATCAGCTGACGCTTAGGCGTAATCAATCGTTTTTAATAAATTTATAATATTCGCGGTCCTTTCGGATTTGGTACTTCACCTTAGTTATTTTTACATGACAACTATCATTTGCGCATGCCTGAAACCTGATATTTATTCACATAATTGCAAATTCTTAATTACCTACGTATACGTTTTTAATTTGTAAGGGCATCTACCATACTTGTACATATATAGATTTGTCAACCATACTCAGTTTGTAGAAGGCGCTAATTAATTGTTGCACGTTTCGGTATTGACTAACTCCCACTACAATAAAATAATGTTAATCGCTCTGTATGGGTGGTAAATAATTTTCCTCGGCTTCGTTATGCTTGATGAATTACGAAATGTGGTTTTCCTTAGAGTCACCCACCGGAGGACAACAGGACGTCCACATCAACACGCAAATCATACACGTAACACGCAAAAGGAAATAGGTAATGGTAGATACAGACGGAAGACCTGTCCATCACCATCATCGGAGGTAGTAAATGATAGAAGGGCAACGTCCTATACAAAGTAAGCAACTCTGTGGGAACCGGAACGTCAAGAAAGGGTGCCTCGCTTCTTCGCTCGTACGGGGTATACCATCCATCCACGCATGGTAGAACTCTCGAAGGGTGAGAACAAAGGACTGACAGACTTTACAAAGCCACTATAAATTATTCTACGCAATAAAGGGCGGGGTTAAAGATTAAAATAGTTACATGTGTGTGACAAGTTTATAAGCACAACCATTGCCAGTACCTATCTATACCAACCTCTTTTGTCCATGGACCTTTGACTAGTTCAGGATTAACTACTTTGGTCCATCGTTGCTGACATTGCACATCCGACCGGTCAGAGAAATGCTGCGCAATTATATCCCACCGTTCCTGATACTCTTCTACCAGTTGCTTCAATCTGGTATCCTGAAACAGAAAAAAAAATAAAACCAGTTCGTCGATTACATAAAAACAGCAACAAAAGAGAAACTCGATAACTTTCTGGTTAAAAAAACAAAAACCACCTGACGTGATCACCAAAGACAGGTTAATTTAGATCGGGGGTGGCTTTGATTGTAAATATCGAATGTCGCGCCAGCTGTAAATCAAAGCCATTTGGTTTGAAACGGGAGATTTCAACGCACACTTGATCCCGCAAAAAATGCGCTAATGAAGTTTGTCGGATAAAATTTCTTCTTCGGGCGAGTATTTGGTGAAATTGTCGTAATTGATTCACCGCCGACAGGAAAAACTAGTTCGCCCGTCAGAACAACAAAAAAAAGTCCAATTGTAGCGGATTGGATTTTGTTAATGCAGGTAAAATGTAAGGGTTGGTTTTGCGCGTCAGTGACTATGAATCCGTTATAATTTGGATTTCTTTGAGTTACTTTTACGGTAAAGCTATTAACTAAAAGTTAAGTTTAATAAATCCAACAAAAAAGCCGCCTATATCTTAATTCAAAAAGACGAATTTAATGCCCTATTCAAAAATTAAATGTCCGAATAATTCAAATGTTCCTTTTTAAATTAATTCTTCCATTCAGACGAATGATGATTACCATACGCTAGAGACAATCAAAAGCTTAGAATTTATAATTAAATGTTAATTAAATTCACACACAAATTAACCCCTCATTTAGTTCTGCATTATCCGTCATACCAAAAGTTAAAACGATTAGTAAACATTTTTCATTAGTGTCATGGTCGTGTAGATTCGACTGGGGAAAAAGGTGAAACAATTTCAGAAAAGTTTAAAGAGGCATTAGGTACAAAAAATTAGCTTTTCAAATCTTTAATTTTATTTCAGTGTCGTCATGGTCGTTGGGTGGGAAAATGTGACGAATGCTTAGAAAAATTTATGGGTAGGTACATATCAAAAATCTTTTTCATTTATAATTTCATATCAGTAAAAGAGGAATTTTGCAAAACTCAAGTGCCTAAAAATGTTTCAATTTTGAAAATTTTGAAAAATTGAAGAATTACAGTACAAACAATCGTCGAGCTTTCATACCAAAAAAAGTGGTTTTCCAGTGTTATGGTCGTGGGCTTCGTTTTTTGGTTTAAAAAAAGAAGAAAATAGTCAAAAAATCATAATACCCTCGTATGGTCCTTTTCGAAGACATCATATACAGGGTGTCTTAAATTGAGTACTTTACATATGCCTGGCGGTTTCGAAATTTTTTTTAATTCCACTTCCGAAACTTTGTGAGAAGTCTGAGGTCTTTCCAGAAACCCTCCTTGGAATCGTTTCTTTGAAACCTTAAGACAACATTTTCATAGAAATGTTACTAGAAGTCGGGAAGTCGCAAACCTTCTAGGGAATTTTTTCGAAATCTTCTTGGAGTTGTTAAAAAACATTTTCCAGATCCTAGAAATCTTCATTTTTAAAAGCTTGTTACACACAATTAGAAACATTTTTTGGATCTAAAATACACTACAGAGAAAATGTTCTTGAACGCCTAACACAAATCTTAAAACTCAAAACAAAGGGGCGTCATCGCAATGTTTGGTAAAAACTATTGGAGCAGTTGAGATTAACTACTTATCTTTTGCCAGACAGAACTTAAACTTTGTACTTGTTTTGGGTGATAAACTAAAAATCGAATTCGCAGTAGGCGGTTGTAAATCGCCTTGCACTAAATGCAAGACAAAACGAAACAGATCAATAAATGTTACAGGAAGCTGCAATGAGAATTTACGAGAAGAACAAAGGATATATTTGAAATTCCACTGGTTCTGTGTGGTTGTTAAATAATTCATCATGTTTAAGAACGTCCCTGTATACATCAATACCGCCTATGTACTTTAAGTTCTGCAAATGGATTCGGGTATATGTTGTCTGTTAACGAGATTGCAGTAATTGCAGCAAAGTACTTGCGCATTTAACGATTTTTTATCATAAACACACAATTTTAAGAAGGGGACAGTGTAACGTACGTAGGACTGCCGACGCGCGAACATTCTCTTTTTTCTGTAATTAAATATTACGTACCCTTATGTAGCGTTAGTGAAACAGCACTGTGAAAAATAAGGGATGAAAAAAAATTGGTGGCGACATTATCCTCATTGCGAAAAGTGTGCATACACTACGAAATTCTATTTACTCAATCGCTAAAGCAATAACATCCCCAAAATGGGCACGATAATATCATCTCTAAAACACCCACGTTCTGTGTTATAGCTCTACCGTAATTACAAATACAAAAAAGGTTTAATTACTCACCTCGTCCTTACTCCACCGGCCTTTATTAATTTGTTTTTTCGTCCTAATTTGTACATCATCGGCCGTTTCGGAGTCATCGGAATCCTCATTTCCACTACTTTCCGAGAGCGGTTCATGTTTGAGTCTGAAAACAAGAAACCATAGATAATTGCTCGTTTTTTTGTCATTCCCAAAAACCTTTTATGTTTTTCAAATGGGAATGCGTACGTCGATAACTTCCCACGAATAAAATTTTTTTTGTCATTCTCGCTGGTTGATTTTACGTAATCTTGGAATTAGGGGTTAGAGCGCGCAAACGAGCGACAATAAAGCGACGTGAAAAGGAATGACCAGGTGCGGCGGAAGAAGGAAGTAAAAGTGGGCACCCTAATCATTCGGATCGACACGTGACAGTTTTTAGAAATATAGGTTACAAATTTTCGCAATCGCGCGAGGAATTATGTAAACGAACCTTTTGACAAGGCATCCGTATATTATTTGCATTGTGAATCCTTGTAGATCGCCCTACTTTAAAAGAATAGAAAATTGGGACATTCCCATACTTGGAAGCTTATACTGCTCTAGCTTATGCATGGGAAAAAATGGAGAAGGGTGCCTATTTCAAGGGTGAAATTTGTATAGAAAGAAGGGTGCAGTTTAAACTAAGCGGAGTTCTCTATTATTAGAGGTCATCTGATTGTTTTACTGCTAGTTTTGCTAGCTAAATAAAATTTATTTGTTGGCGCAACAATTTTTTTTATTTATACTCTTACAGATTGTGTTACAAGAGCCAATTTTTAGATCGCAAAGTCTCAAATTTCGTAGGTATTCACACGGTATAATTTCACAAATAATTGACAAGTGGCATTTTACCCACTTTAGTTCCAATAAAAAGCACTTTTAAAAACAGAGGGGCGGACAAAGCGTCCACAATATTAGTATTTTTTATTTTTAATCTGGAGATTGTGGTCAGAAAAGAAAATGGCGAGATATCTGTTCATAATCGTTTTCGCTTACACAGAGTCAACAAATAATTTCCCTCCGAAACAAATTGGGCAATTAAATTCAAAACAAAAACGACATTCAAATTTCATACCCCAAAGACGCAATTAATTTGAAATCTAAAAATCTTCCACTTTTTAATCTTGTAAAATTGTAATGTTCTAATCGATTTCGACATTTACCTTGGATTTATCCTCGGATTTATCTATACCTGCTCTGGAATTTTGGAATTACAGAGCCTGGCCATTTTGTCTTCTAAAAATTGCAGATTTAATTTTTTTTGAATTTTCATTTTTGAAATGAAGCAAACACCTTGTATATTTTAATCTAAAAAGAAAGCGTGTTAATTCCCTTTTGAAAAAATATGTCTAACACAAAAAATCAATAATATTAATTCAAAACAATTCAAAACAGATTTAAAAAAATTAAAAATCTTTTCCTCGGATTTATCTATACCTGCTCTGGAATTTTGGAATTACAGAGCCTGGCCATTTTGTCTTCTAAAAATTGCAGATTTAATTTTTTTTGAATTTTCATTTTTGAAATGAAGCAAACACCTTGTATATTTTAATCTAAAAAGAAAGCGTGTTAATTCCCTTTTGAAAAAATATGTCTAACACAAAAAATCAATAATATTAATTCAAAACAATTCAAAACAAAACAGATTTAAAAAAATTAAAAATCTTTTCGAATTTTTTGTAATCATGCGAAACTTTTTTTAATATTTTTAATTTTAAACTTCGAAATCTTCGAAATATAACATAATAATTCAACATTCATTTTAAAAAAAAATGCAAAAAAAAATTTTTAATTAAAAAATCTTTGAATTTTTAAACATTTGAACCGTTTTTAACCTTTTCTTAAACTTTTTGAATTTTGGTTAGGTTTTTTCTATCACTTCGTTTGAATATCAATACTGGTGTTGAAAAGAGAATTAATCTGCTGTCTTTAAATAAAACTATACAGGACGTTTCATTAAAGAAAAATAGGTTAGGTCCGATCACTTTCTTACCTGACCTCGTATACGTATTTTGAACAATCATCCACGTTTAATGTTTAGTTTGAGTTCAAGCAAATATTTTCCATAAATTCTCGAGAACTTTACGAGAGCATTCGTAGGAAATTTCCAGTTTATACTAGTTTTTAATCGGTCAACCCCCGATTTCATGAAATTACGCGAACGTTAGCAAAATTTTAAGTTCCGGCATCATGCAATTATCTGCATTTTCGTGAATGTTTTAGATTTGTATGAAGTTTTTGTTCAGTAAATTGTTCTGGTCAGATGGCCCGTGTTTGGTATAGTTGTAAAAAACGTGTGCCTTGTTTAACATTTGCTGTCAATCTGATTTTTAAGCATACTTTTTGAATTTCTGAGTTTCTTTCGAGTAGATTTCCGTTTTCCTGTCCCTTCCGTCGTTTTCCACATTGAAAGGAATGCGGTAGTTTTTTCCTATAAAGGCCCGTATTCATATAGTGAATTGTAAATGAAGATCGAGCGGAGACCACAGACTTTAATCACAAAAGTCTATGGACCCAGAAAAACCTCTACAACGACTGGAGGGTAGTCCGCATACACGCTAATTTTTCCAAATCTAATTCCACCACACAATTGCTCCATAATAAACCAGGGGTTGTACTGCGATTGGCAAATGACATCTGTGTGGTAGAAAGTTGGGCTACATAGCCGGGAGGTCGGGTGTTCGAACCTGGGTTGAGGTGAATTTTTTCATCTGTGGCAGAGATGGGAATTACCTTAGCCCAGTTTCGAGCATTCTGCCGGATACAATTCTGCAGGGACACCTCTAAAAAGCATTATGCGGATCACTCTGTAATTGGGCCAAAGCCTGTTGAGGGCCCAGAACAAGAGAGAAATAAATAAATAAAGAAAATTACACAATTGCAATTTGCGAATAAGGTCGACTACGCCAGGTGATGTACGCGAAGTACTTCCAATAGCAGTTGAAAGTTGACCGAACGCAATATTTTTAGACGCTCGGGTGAAACTTCTTCAAAGGGCAGTTATTTATACATCGGATCTATAATTAACCAAGAATGGTAACAATAATTTCCTTTCGACCTGCGATACACAATTTCTTCTCACCCGATTATTTTAGGGGAGGTATTTGTCTAACCGGAAACGGGAACATCGCGACAGGAAATGTGTTCTTAATAATGCATTCGATGCATATCGACGTTATTATTGCGCAATAAGATTGTTACAAGAATGGAATCGAAGCCGAGTACCGCTAATCTCATACGAACTTACGGGCAATAATTAAATTCGCCTACCTGAATCGCCCGATCCATTATTAAAGAAAATTAATGTACGAAAATTACGTACCGCATGCAATGACATCTATAATAAGAAAAACTGGAAAAAACGGTAGCCAACTGTTGCTACGAAGATTTTTTCCTTAAACGCAAACTTCACATATGAACACCTAGCACGTGGTACGACATATGCGTGTATGAATGCACCTGCTTTTAAGGGGGTCGTGGGTGCGGGTCGGCAAGACGCTACTCCCTGGACATTGAACTATTCCACCTCAGCTATACAGTTATCTTTAGTCAGACGACCTAAGTTAAGCTTAAGGGTGGGATTATAATACACCTGATTGAAAACGGGCTTCTTTCATCTAAATGATTAATAATTCAATAGTGCATTAATCCAGAATTGATTGCGCGTACATTTCCGCATCGCAAGCTAATAGGAAGCAAAGATAATACTAATTGCCTTTTCTCACTTGGGTACTTCCTAATTTTATCCAATTCGATTAATTCGGATCATCTTGTACCCTCTCCTATGATTAATGATTATGATGACGATCAGACTTCTTGCACAATTTGTAATGTTCCCAAAATCGTCAGTAGAAAAGAAATTCTGCCGTCAATCTCAAGAGGCAAAAAGAGTGAATGATTTTGCACAATTTCCGCTTCTAATTAACATCATCGAAACTTCACGCTTAATACATGACAGGTGATTAACAATGGGTTAAGATGAGGAAGGCCACTTCTTTCTGTTTTTGTCATGTTCATGTCTAAGAAAAAAAAGATTGATTATTGCTGGAGAACTGCACAGGATTATCTAACATTCTCTGGACATTTTGGAAAATTCAAATTTGTAGACTCTCTACGGAAGAATATACAGGGTGTTTTTTTAGGAGCTTTAGTTAAACGTTTCTGGGAAAGTAAAATACGTAGGTTTTTGAAAATTTATACTTAGGAGTTACTCTGAAGGCCGAATCTATGTAAAATATTTTCAAAATGTCCGCACTTTCAAAATGTCCGCACTTCCGGAAACACCGGAAGTAGATAGTAATTCCGTTATTTTAAATGGCAACCCCTATTTTTTATTGCATTTTTGGATTCTACGTGAAATTTCATTTCTTTTGATACCCATATGTCGATATCTACCATTTATGGTTTTAAGTTATTTTGACTAAGAAAAAAAATGGCGGATGCAGATGGTACCTTGATAATTGATTACTTGAAAAAGGTTATAGTCATGGCAACCCATTATCAGTGCATAGAGAATGAATAGGGCTTTCTTTTAGTGCACTTAAAAAAAGTTAAGTTGCGTACGACCGCCCCTATGGATATCCAACTTTATGAAACTTCAAAAACTAAAAACTCAGTTTTTTTAAATGGAATGACCATGTTCTTACTACTCCATGAGATAGAGAATCGAAATGGGCATATTTTGACAATACATGTTCCTATAGCTATCTTTAACAGTTTCTGACTTATTCCCATTTTATTGAATTAACACTATTTTTTTAGGATTTTCTTTTTTAGTAGTCGGCCATGATTCTATAACAATTGAATTTTTAAACAACTAGTGACCTAAATCCATCACCCACTGTTATATGGTTAACATAAGTTTTTCAAAAATCGAAAAATGCTCGCAGTGGTTTTACCTATTTTGGAATTTAATTGTTATTTATGGTGAAATGGGCAGAATCGCGGCGCGTGCTTCCTTACATTCCATGTGAAAACTGGAACGACGAATTTGTAATGAATTTTGGAATTTTGTACCCCTAGCATACAAAACCGTTGCAGCATAGTGATACAGAAGCTCTACAGAGAATATTGTAGAAAATGAATTGAAATTGCAAATGCAAGAATTAACAAATTAAATATTCCTGCAAAATAATAAAAACTCGTTGAAACATTTTTGGTATGGAAATTGGTTGCTAGAAACCGATATCGCATTACCTCTCTTAATTTCCAGACTTATACGTTGTTTAAGAAATTCAGTTGAACGACTCTGTTTAGTTTTTTCAAAAATTTTCTGTCCTATATCCTTATTAAATGAGTTATTTATTAATGAATTATTTAGACTAGAACTAGAATCAGTGGTATTAAAGAATCCATTCCTTGATTTGTTTAAAATTCGATTGTTATAAAATCATGGCCAACTACTAAAAAGAAAATGCGAAAAAAAATGGCATCAATTCCGAGATCAATTCAATGAAATGGGAATAAATCAGAAACTGTTAAAGATAGCTATAGGAACATGTAATATCAAAATATGCCAATTTCGATTCTCTATCTCATGCAATATTAAGAACATGGTCATTCCATTTAAAAAAACTGAGTTTATAGACTTTGAAGTTTCTTAAATTTGGATCTCCATAGGTGCGGTTGTACGCAACTTAACTTTGTNAGGTCCTTTTAATAAAAGCTAACAAAATGCATGCGCAAAAAATAGTGTTGCGCATGTGCAACATCCAACTTTCTTATTTATGGAGCAATTTTAACGAAATTTGGATGGTAGGTCCCTCTAATAAAAGCAAACAAAATGCATGCGTAAAAAAACATATGTTGGCAATTTTTGGTTTCAGCTAGGAAGCTATTCTGTCAAGAATTTGACACCTGGTTTTTCTTAAAGTCAAAATAACTTAAAAACCATAAATGGTAGATATCGACATATGGGTATCAAATAAAGTGAAATTTTACGTAGAATCCAAAAATGCAATAAAAGATAGGGGTTGTCATTTAAAATAACGAAGTTACTATCTACTTCCGGTGTTTCCGAAAGTGCGGCCATTTTGAAAATATTTTACATCGATTCGGCCTTCAGAGTAACTCCTAACTACAAATTTTCAAAAACCTACCTATTTTACTTTCCCAGAAACTTTTAACTAAAGCTCCCAAAAAACACCCTGTACAGTACTATTTATTAAGAAGTAGACATAGGGATTAATTTATGTGTATTATTTTCCCCATGTCTACTTTTACATGACAAAATCTTTTCTGAAGGGCGCCTAATTTTATACATTCAACCTCTTCGGGGCGACACCCATTAAAGACGGGAAATTAAAAATTGTTGGGTGTGGTTCGATGGATCAATCCTGAAAACGCTCTTCGCTGGACGGCGTCGCTTTGAAAGTTTCTTTTCATTGCATACGTTACGAAAGAGGAAGTTCCGATCTTGTGATCATCTTTTGATAACACGCCAACTGTCACCAGCGGCACAAGAATATTTTGGCGTTCTTCACGAAAGTGCGCATTTGCTTAGCGAAGTGTGATTCCTCAACCAACGACGTAAGAAACCACCCCCTTCAGAAAAGGGTAGAACAAAGAACGGAAGCAGAGAGATAATTACTTGTTTCATATTCGAATAATTTCCCCCAAAACCTTTCGTAATTAGTACGGATCTCTTCATCGGCGAAACACAGTCTGTATAGAAATTAATGGGAGTAGTAAAAAGTTTTCGTATCGATCAAACCTGAGGGTTTATTATACCATCTGCTGGAGGGACTGGAGGAACACCTGCCGAGCCCGCATTGCCCCTTCACATGTGCATTTATTACACTTCTGACGATCTATTGATAATGGGGTTCATTACCATTACTCGTATACTTTGCATATGCGGTCGTGCCATCGTATATATCAATCGGCGCGGAGCAGTTGTTCAATTGATGCAATCGACAAATAAACACTTTGATTTGGAAATCAATGGTTTCACTACTCCATATACGATAAATCGCTAGTGAATTACCAAAATTTGAAAGACATTCCAAAATTTACAATGTCAAAAAATGTTTTTTGTAGCGAGTCCTAAGATTTTCTAAAATTCCTACCCCGAAAAAACTACAGGAAACGTTTCAGTCACACATCACATATTCAATGCTGCTAACTTCACATGAAATATGCAAAATCGACTGCTAACTGGTTAGGGACAATTTCACACGCGTGTGGTGGAATAGGTACTTACTTTTGGTAACTTTTCAATCAGTAGGTACTTTGATGTAGCTCACACCCAAGAATTGTTTAAAAGCACCCAAGAATTCCTCAAAAATGCGCAGAACTTCATTGTAAATTTCCCCAGAATTGTTTGAGACGAATGAGGACTTGTTATACCAGGATGGCCTGCTCTACATATTTTGCATAATTACATAAAATTATAGTTTCTTTCTAATGAGTCGTTTTTTTGAACACATTTTTGTCATTTATACCCGCCGTTTGCATACCGATTAGGTACGTGGGTATTTCAACAATTTCAGTGCCTACTTAAAAAGCGAGACACGTCGCCGTTAAATTTTAATAATAATACAAAAAAAGACGTTTACCATTACGTAACGTGCGCGAATTTATCAATGAAAATTGCCAACACCCACTCTTGCTCTCCAAACTCCAAAATGCGGCATTATGGTCTTGACAAGGTAGGCGTAGGTGATAAACCCGGAATTCTTTGATCCATATTCTGCGTTCCGCGTTGTAGAAAAAAAACCAGTTTGAAATGTGCGAACCTGTATTAATAACGTTCATTCAGTCCTTCGCATGAATTCAAATTTTCAACTCCATCCCACTTGACCTTCGTGCGGTCAAAAAAGTACGAAATTAAACGGTGAAGTCATAGTACAGATGTTGCCTGTCAAATTGGTGGCGCGGTACCTACCTCTTTGTTTCATCCTAATGTTTTACATCGAAAAACTTGGCCCGAAAACAACCAACTGTAATTTTGAATGTGAAATGAACCAACTCGACGGTTGTCGTCACCGTCAATAAAATGCTCTTATTTTATAATGCAAGTGCTTCCTTGGGAATTCTGCATCCGACGACCTTGTTAGGAACGCAGTCGACCTCTGCTGTTAATTGTCATCCACTTTGAATTCTGTAACATACATCTTAAATATTTACGAGAATTTACATTGTTTTTTTTCTACGCGATTATACTGTGTCAAAACCTAATCTTTGTGATTTGATTTCTTCCGAGTCGAAAAGTGGCAAAATCCCCAAAGGAGAAAAATAAAACTTTTGGAGGGCAATCCAATACCTCTTGGTTACGGAAAAGTCCTTTACGCAGATAATTTGGAAGTAAAATAGGCCCAAGTACTGATCCTTGGGGAACCCCCCCTGCTTGATTTATTACACATAAGTGCAAAGGATGGTATTTAAATACAGCTCCAATTCGATTTAATTTGTTGTCCGGAAGAAAAATTGGGTCGACTTTTAAAAAAAATTCGCACAACTAACAAATTGATAAAAAGACGCCAAGTATAAAGTGCACTAGGTCAGATTAAAATTCACTCAATTTGGAGTTAAAAATAATCGCTCCTGTGTGAATAGAAGTATTAGAAGTGCGTAACCAACGTGGCCGCGCGCCCCACAGATCGCGCCGTTTCCTATTTTGGGGGGCTCCGTCGGCGGCAGCTGCGAAACACCCCCGTGACACGAGCACACTGCACGTTGTCATCACAACGGGGTGGCTTTACTTTCATTGTATTATAATGTAAACCAAATAAATGACGATAACGTGCGAGTGGGAAAGTAGCACGGAGTTAATTTTCCTAATTTTTCCCACAGAAACGCGTTTTAATGATGCAATGTTGCGAAAGTGTGATTTCAAACACGTGCGAGCTCGGAATTATTGTAGGATTTAATTCACACTACACGATACCGTTAAGTGCATCTTAGGTGATAAAAACTGTTCCCATCATTTTACTGGTGTCCTTTGTAGAACAAAATAAATAATAGTCGAAAGATGGTCACACTTTTTTAACACTTGACTTAAAAATACCAACTTCGGACAGTTCTACAAGATGTGGTGGACCACCGTAAACCACTTTCCATACACGAGATAAGGAGGGCCACTATGGGCATTCTAGAAATTCTCTAGAGATACCAATTTGGTCTCAAGGGAGAAAACTTGCGCAATCAAAGGATAACGTTTAGAAAGGTTTTTTATTGTTTTTGCAATACTTCGAAAAAATCGGACTTCTCTGGCCTCAATATTTGGCATAGAACAAAACCAATGACACTTCTCCACACCAACTATTAATGCTGTAATGCGTATTTGCGAAACCATCATCAACGTGATTTTTTAAATATAGGGTGTGATATTGCGATATTATTCTTAAACCCCTATTTATTATAAATTGAATAATGTAATATTGCGATTAAGCCTTTTTCCGAGCCTTTTTCTTAATTAAGAAAATTCTTATGAACCTGTATACTGTACAGAGTGAGGCAAAAATTGCGCGGGGTAACTTAATGCCACGAAGATAAGATTTTTTGATATAGAGTGCTGTTGTATTATAATATAGTTCCATATTGTCCACATTTTAAAAATACTTTGAATTATATAGGGTGCGTGTATGTAAATGCATTACATATTTAATTCTACGTGTAACTGTAGGAGTTTTATTATGTGGCACGAAAAACTTGTAGTTTTAAAGATAATTTGTTTGATTTTTCAGAAAAAAATTGGCATATGCAAGCGCCAGTTTATTGTCAAAATTACTACTTAAATTTTGATTCCAGACTCTATATCATTTAGCCTGGGTAAATTAAAGGCACATAAATATTACATCTACTATGAAGCAATTAAAAATAAATTTACAAGGTGTCTTCTTTTTCGGTCCCAAAGTAAAAAAACACTTCATATTGAAAATCTCCCTTTTCTTTAAATGGTACCCCCATGACCTACCCCTTGTATCCGCCCCTGTGCCTGGTTACTGCCGATGTGTCCATATGTAATATGTATAGGAGTAAAATTACGTGCAAAAAAATACCAGCATTTAATTATTTTTGTTTTAATTTTTGGAGTGGGCGAAGTTTAAATTAATTTGCGAATTAAATCACTGACTTAATTCTTGCCAACCCTGCTTTAAGGTGTGTCATTAACTTGCTAAAAATTTAACTATGCCACCATGTCAAACTATTCTTCGTTATAGTCCAGTCAATCTATATCCCGTTTCTCCATTATTGCAAGTTTATTAAAAACTATTGAAAATACTCAACACAACACTGATAGTTCCACTTCAGTTGAACCAACCGAGGAAAAAAAATACCATTTTGTAGAGTGATTAATAAATTGTCCTTAAAGTTTGATGTGGGAACCATGTCCCACAATCATTTTACAGAAAAGACTGTAGAGTTTAAAGTTGTTCAGAATTAAAAGGTGCATACAAAACTGTTATTACATGTTTTATTAAGCAAATTTAAGAATAAATTTCAACATTTCGGTTATTAGTAGCCATTCATAAAAAAGCGTAATAAAACATGTAAAAACAGTTTTGTATGCACCTTTTAATTCTGAACAATTTAAACTCTACAGTTTTTCTGTAAAATGTACAGGAAGGCAGGATATTGCATAAAACTAATTTCCCATGTTAAATCCCTATGTTCCTACTTACCGTGTACCACTCGGTATAATATGAAGTTAGTAATAGCCAATCAGCTTTCCATATTTCTTGTAAAGCTGTGATACAGCAATAAATATGCAAAAATATGCATATAAATCTTACGTAAGGGGGTTGCCATTGATATTAAATTTTGCCCACATTATCCCTTAAAGACGTTCACTTATGGGACCATGTGTGACGGTTTAATATCAATCAAAAGTATACCAACTCACCTCCTACCTTTTTTGAAAAAAAAGCTTGGCGGTATTACTTTTTAATACTTGCCATAAACACGTACACGGAACAAACTTGTGCATTTTAGGATTAAGCTGATCAACATCTTATTCATAGTATCAAAATAAAAAAGGGAGTTCACGTGATTTACTTAGATCACCTAGTGCGAGCCATTAATAAAGGCGATCGCCAATAAAAATAATATCGTGAAAAACGAGTTTCGCAAAAATACTCTCACAATAAACAAAGCGTCCACCGCTCTCCCATGCGAGGAGCGTTTCTCGTGAAAGGGAGAAAACCCCCCTTCATATAAGCATCCTAATCCGGTCTATTAACTCTCAAACATAAAAATGTTTAAAATTATCTAAACGCGACGTGCGTCGGCCAGGTGGGGTGGGGTAAATAATCTCGTGAGAATCTTTCATTTAAAATGCGAAAATGCCGCCCATGCGGCCTACAGATTTTAATTTGCAAGGTCAATACACCGAGTTATGGACCAATCTCAAAATATGGACACTCGCCCCAAGAAACGAAAACACCTTGAGCGCGGTAGTTGCAAGATGTCGGGGAAGTACAATCAATGAATACTTACTTTGATAGCCAACAAGGGAGACGCGTGCCTTAAGACAGCTGTTGGAAATAAAGGGTCTTTTTCCTATTGTATACTTCCAGACATTTCGCCATTTCGTACTTGTACGACTTATGACATCGATAGAAGGAAGTAAATCCAACTCTGTGCCGGGAAAGGAACAGCTGCGTCAAGAATAAATAATTTACATTCGTAACTGTTACATTCCCGAAGAATCACAAGATAAAAATGTTCACTTAATTTTGGCTAGCTTGTTTGCACCCAGTAAAAAAATGCGATTTAATCATCTGAGCGAGTGCGACGAACCTAGTGTCCGAAGACAAAAATGTTAATTGCAAAAAATCATATACCAATTTGAGTAAATCAAACAATACGCATTTTGAACTAAACGATAGATAGTCGGAGAACGTAAAAATAGTAAGACATAAATGACCCCGACACTTAAGTTTATAGCCTTACAAAGAATCACTGTATAGAATTTATTGCTCATGGTAAAAATTGTTCAACAAAAGATTAAGCGATCGTTTACCTTTATTTACAACATTTACATCACAGAGTCTCCTTGGCGCCACAATAGTCGCAGTGCAATGCTGGAAATAAGTATAGTGAAATTTCGTGCAAAAATCCGAATTTTGTTGTTACAATTTTTGTCATAGCGGATATCTCAAACAATTACTCAAATGGAGGCTTTTTTCCCATTTCATAACATATTGTAAAATCCGGATTTTAAAAGAGAAGTTTAGATTCATTATATACAGGAGAAGTCGACGATTATACGGAGTAGTTCTACTGTTGGCATAAAAAAGGATTTATTGAGATTGTAATATGATAGAATATTCCGTCTATTTTAGAAATCTTTTGAATTATGCAATGTGCGATCATAAAGATGGGTGCTAAAAAGTTAAATTTTTTATGGAACGCTCTGTATTTGGTTTCTCATCCTAACTTTTAACTCCCCATGAAATTCTGTCTTTTTTATTATTATATGTATATCGAAACAAAACCAAAGTTATAATTTATTTTCAAATGAACATATTTCTATAAAGTTGGAACCTCGGTTGGAACACCCCATATATTTTTGTGGAATCTTTTAAGTTATTCAATAATTTAAATTAACTTTCATTAATTACGTCTTATACATATATTCGATGGTTTTCGAAATAACTCGATTTTCTTTGCTTTTTTGAATTTTTATAATTTTGTTCCAAAAAATATAATTATAAGAGCATATTTTTTGAACATTTGTTAAAAGACTGATGGGTTTTAGCGCGGGTTTTAGTTTATACCTCGGTTTATACAATTGTTTTTGCTGTATTGGCCTGCATAAATAATTATTTAATTATGTCATTATTTATTATTAACAATTATAAATATAAAAATAATTCGAAAACCATTAAAAAGATATAAGGTATTGTTAATGAAAGTAAACAATTATTTTTTGAACTTTTTTAAAAAATTTTTAAGTCCTTTTTTTAATCTTTTGGGAATTTCTTGAATCACCTGAACCTTTTTCATTGTTAAAACAAGTTAACTGTTTTGAAGCACTTGAATCCCTATAGTTATATTTTTTACAAGAGAATTTAAGATGCTATCTTTTTAGATTGAAATATACAGGGCGTTCTATTTTAAAAAATGAGGTCAGGTCCGATAACTTGTTTAGCTGAACTGAACTTATTTTGAAAATTCCACATTATTCAACTATCATTTTCAAGAAACTTTTGGAATTAACATTTTTCTGTATCTCTTTTAACTAGAAAAATACAGGGTCTTTCTGAAATTGATAATTTTTTTAATTTTTGACCCGTATCTTAAGCGAACGAATATTTTCAAATTTTGATTTTACTATTTTAAGTATTTAACTGTTTTACATTTGACCCAAAAACAGGACGCTATATTTATTTTTGATAGCACTAACAATTGCGGAGATTCCCTATAAGTGTCGAAAATCGATTCACACACAAAATTCCTTTTTCGTTTGGGATCCTCAAAAGTTCCAAAGGCAAAACTGCTTCATTTTTTATCGCAGAATTTTTCTAATGTTTATTGGGCTGGGTGCATTTCATTAAGATGTATAAAGAGATTTAAAAAATGTTTCAAAAATAATACAAAAATATGTAGGGATTTTTTTTACAGCAACTATAAGTGATAGGCTATATTTGCGTTTTTGAGTATGTAGGTACTTTCTGGGGTGGAAAAAATTTCACATTTTCAAAAACTAAACAGTGGCCGAAATTTAGTCAATTCACAAGAGTAAACCAACAATAACTCATTTTAATTGGCTTCTTTTAATTCCCTTTTTTTCTTTTTGCTTTTGGTAAACACGCAAAGAACGACGATTGCCATTTGTCAGCACGATACACCGCAATAGTCAGGACCGTCTCTGTTTTTGTAACATGCTCTTACATAATTTGGCAATGATGTAATTTTCAACCCTTCAAATGTTAGGGAAAAAATATAGAGGAAAACTAAAAGGCGAGTTTGCCCACATCGCTATACACAGGGTACAGTTTATTGCAGGAAATATTGGTGTTTGCCTACAAAATTAGTGGAATGCTATTTTTAGTATAATTACGAATAAATAAAAGCTACAAGTGCGGCCCCCTATATTTGCAAGTCGATATATGCAAAAGACGGTTAGTGATCTCATCTCGCACTTTATTTATGCCTGCGTTTCGAAATAGCCAATGAAAACCTGGAAAAACTCGGTTGTTTTTCGCCGCGCTTCTCAATACAAAAAAGCGAAAATGTAGGTCAGTGCCTATCTAAGATTTTGACAATAAAGATATGGTAACAATTTTGGTAAAAATTGCTTAGCCCACTACGTTTATATGTCGACAAGCAAAATCGACCTCGTCTCGTGCCGCTTTAATCATATACGCAGCGTGTGTTTCATACGGCCGAAACTGAGCAGGAAGCATAAAAAAGCGGTTACTGTCGTCGCCATTTTGTAAACAAAACAAGAATTGACTTAGATCAAGATTAAAACCACAATCATAACCAGCGATTATTAGGTAATTTGTTTAGGGTAACCCGCTTTTACCAAAACCATGCTGTTTATAACCGTGCAACTTCAAGGTAGAACGTGTGATCAAGGCCGACTGAGTTTTTTTCGTAAACAATAACGTGTAAAGCATACGTACCCTTCGGAACCCAAATAGTCCACTTCTCTAGCGTGAAAGTACTGAGACATATCCAGACCGGGCCCCCCTAGGGGCTTACGCACTTGCACAACACACACAATTGTCCGTCATGTACAAACAAACACGGTAAACAGCTGAGAACTAACTGACGCACTAATCAAAAGCAGTTACATTAAGGGGCTTCGGGTCCTCTTCGTCGATCGTCGGGTGTTATGAACAGGGCCGTACTCTAGGACTTTCAAATAAAGCTAACGGAAAAGTGATATTTACGCTTTTTTAGTGCCGGTTTAAAAACAAAATTGACTAAAGCTTTATGCCCATGTCTTCGCTTAGTTTTAAGGTTGGGTAAAAAAGAAGCTAAGGTGTTTTATAACAACACAGGCTCGTGTCAAGTTCTACTCTGCACTGCAGATGCCACATACTGTGACACCACTGCCACAAATGATTCATAGGTCGCAAGAAAATGGAAATTTCTACGCTCTTGTCGTTTGGCGGGAAATGTGTATCGACTGCACATGACCCTCTTTCTTTTTTTTAAATGTATTTAAAATTGAGGAAGTTTTCAAAAATGTGCTTCACCTACATTTTATCTTTAGTCTTTCCTGATATGGAAAGGGTCGAATCTTTGGAAAGAAACTAAAAAGACTCTACAACACTGAGCGAGGGCTAGAGGGCTCTGGTATATCCCAAAAAGATTGTGGGGGTCGGGGGAGGATCTAAACGGCTCTCCTCCATTTTTTGCCGCATTTATTAAAAAATGGGCTACCTACTGTTTGCGTTTTGTCCGTCCATATGTCCGGACCAACTATTACATTTCATCGTCTTAAGCCCCCCCCCCCCCATCCTCGAACTCTTGAATGATTTCCTGAGATACAGTTCATAAGTAACCATTGAATAAGTAATTGGTATAACTTTTACATGAGACAACCATTGGTCTCCGATTTTGCACACGCATGCCTTTAGTGGTGCCAAGTAAAACTTTTGAGTTGGGGGGTGGGGGAGGTACGTTCTGGACTACCCGCGACTCCTTTTCGACATCACTGGGTGTCGGGGCCGGAGGTGGGTAGAGGGGGATAAAACTATTGTTCTTGGAACTGTTTGAAATTATGGATTCTACGGGCCAAACTCTATAAGAAAATGTTTTTTCCCGGTCGATATCCGACAATTTTTTTTACGGCCTCAAAAAAAGGCAGTGTATAACCTTCCTTTTTTACCAAAATATGACTGCTCCAAAATTTCTCGGGAAAACACTTTTTCTCACTAATTTTGGTGCGTAGAATGCAAAACGATTCGTACTTTTTCGATCAGACCTCTCAATCAAAAGTTATAGACTAAATACAAATTTGGACAAAAAGTTCAAAGGGCTGTAACTTTTGATCTAGCAGTCCAATCTTGGAACTGTTTGAAATTATGGATTCTACGGGTCAAATTCTATAAGAAAATGTTTTTTCCCGGTCGATCTCAGACAATTTTTTTTCCGGCCTCAAAAAAAGGCAGTATATATAAACCTTCCTTTTTTACCAAAATACGACTGCTCCAAAATTTCTCGGGAAAACACTTTTTCTCACTAATTTTGGTGTGTAGAATCCAAAACGATTCGTACTTTTTCGATCAGACCTCTCAATCAAAAGTTATAGACTAAATACAAATTTGGACAAAAAGTTCAAAGGGCTGTAACTTTTGATCTAGTAGTCCAATCTTGGAACTGTTTGAAATTATGGATTCTACGGGCCAAATTCTATAAGAAAATGTTTTTTCCCGGTCGATCTCAGACAATTTTTTTTCCGGCCTCAAAAAAAGGCAGTATATATAAACCTTCCTTTTTTACCAAAAATCGACTGCACTAAAATTTCTCGGGGAAACACTTTTTCTTATTAATTTTGGTGCGTAGAATCCAAAACGATTCGTACTTTTTCGATTAGATTGCTCAATCAAAATTATACACTAGAAACCAATTTCGACAAAAAATTCAAAGGGCTGTAACTTTTGATATAGTAGTCCAATCTTGGAACTGTTTGAAATTATGGATTCTACAGGGCAAAATCTATCAGAAAAAGTTTTTTCCCGGTCGATCTCAGACAATTTTTTTTTACGGCCAGTTCTGTACTACCCGCGACTCCTTTTCGAGATCACTGGGTATCGGGGCGGGAGGTAGAGGGGGATGAAACTATTGTTATCTTTCATTGTATTGTAATTAACGGTCTCAACAAAAGGCACTGTTTTCTATCAACTACCGCCGTTCTTTCTGACCCCTTACCAAAAAAGTGGCTTGTGGGGGACTGGATTTATTCTAATTCTAATAAGAAAGGTCTCAATAAAATGAATTAATTTCTACCAACCAACTAAATATGTAATTCCTTATATCTCAAGAACAGATTATCAGAGGAGAGTACTCACAAAGGCAAAATGAATCGTCTGGACTAGACATATAGGTATTGGTGAAGTAGAGGTGTTTTGTACGCTGAATGAATGTAGTTCCTTTCCCAGAGGTTAGCTTTTCTTTTAATATATTGTATTTCTATTGTTATATACAAACTTAAGGGGGAATAAAAGCGTATTATTATTATTATCTTGAAAATGAAATGTGGAAAGAGAGAGTACTCAGCAAAAGAAAGTAGACCGCCAGGACGAGACATACCTACTGGCCCTTTAAGTTTTTCATATATAGTTCTCAAATTACCTTCTTCTTTATAAGCATCTATTAGTAGCTCACGTCCTCAAAATTCTCCTCAATAGTAGTCACGTTCATCTCCAGATTCCTTCAGGTTCGTATCAAATTCGCTCATTTCTTACATCTCATAAAAGAAACAATATTGTTCCTCTCAGATTCAGTTCCTTCTTCAGTTTTGATTCATGCTGTCCCAAGCTTCCCCAAATATTTTAACAAACTATTCCTAAGTTACCCAGACGTTCCGCTTAAGTTTTCCTCACATACGTTATCCATCATATTCTTCTGGTTTCTCTTAAACGGTTCTCCATTTGCTTTCCTTTAATTGCTCCTGTCAATGTCATCATTGGTACAGTGTTGTCTCTCTCACACTCATATAATACTTACTGGGTTTCATTCTAGATTATATTATTATCAGAAGTCAAATTCGCAATAACTTTTTTCCATACCAGTATATAGCTCTCTAAAGAGAAGTCTTTAGAGAGACTCGCTTTTATAGATCCTTTCCGAGAACTCCATTGGATATTGTAGTTTTCGTAGCTGAAGCACATATATGACA
This sequence comes from Photinus pyralis, assembly GCF_008802855.1. Taxonomy (NCBI): domain Eukaryota; kingdom Metazoa; phylum Arthropoda; class Insecta; order Coleoptera; family Lampyridae; genus Photinus; species Photinus pyralis. The sequence goes on from NW_022170249.1 coordinate 63,982,703, forward strand.
TAGGAATGCCATTTTTTAAATGAAACGTTTAATGCTACCTCTTCATTAATAAGTATATTGAACAGTTTTATAAAAAAAAGCAATAAAGCATCATATAAGTGAATATACAATAAATACAATAAATAACCAAAAAAATAACATATCCTGCTATGTACTAAGTTGGCTTAAATTCAGCTTTTTAATACTTAATTGAGAGCAGTAGAAGTAAGTAAAGCAACACCGCGTTCATAAAAGCTATGTGGATCTTGACCTGGTGCGATAGTTAAATCAACTGTAAACAACAGTTCAGTACGTGTGGAGTTTAAGTAGACTGGTAACGAGAGGCGACTGTCGGATAGTTTTTCTTCGCCTGTAATGTGAATCCACCGTAACAATGTTAGCGGTAGATCAACCATTATGCTTGAAGTTAGCAGCAACTGATTATTTTTACACTGCGCCCCCTGCAGTTTGATACCTAAAACTAAGTTTTAATACCCACATGTAGACGTTGGTTGGGGATTTACCCGTCACAGCGAAGCAGTCGGTAGGAATGCTATTTTTATCGGACGAGTCTGTAATTGTTACCTCCAGAACTAATTCTTCTAAAGACCAGCTGTTAGCCTGGGCTATGCATTGACGTGTTGCAGTAATGTACGCTTCAGGATTGAGTAGACCTCCAAGCCACACAGGTAGACTCTAAGAAAGTCATGTAACATAAAGAATGTGGTTACCTAGTTACCTGTAATTCTTTAGCACCAGCAGTCGATACTAGATGAGACACTTGTTGCAATTGTTTTACTCTTTGGCTAAAGTCAGTGATCCACTGAATCACTGTACATCCTCGTGGGACCGTGTATCGTCTCCAATTTGCTGGCAATATTCCTCTGACTAATTCGGATAGCATTGTTCGATGGTAATTTGTTTGTTTCTTAATTCCCTGCAAAAATTTGTTTAACAACCAACAGATGGCAGCAAAAATTGAATTTGGTAAATCAACATACCCGACAAATTAAAACAACATCGTTTAGATCATGAATGACGTCTTGCAGTAGTTTAGCGCCGCAATTAACTTCCCTTTCGAAGTATCGGTACAATGGATCTTTGATATTCTCAATGGTACGCCTGAGAGTCTAAAGTTTAAATGTTACAATTGTGACTAATTAAAATATCGCAAAAACCTGTAGAGATTTAGGCAAAAGTTGTAGCCAAGTTTCGGCGGAATTATGCAGTGTTTTCATCCACGACGGTCGCCCATCTATTTGGTCAGGGCTTGTCGGGGAGACCTCTTCGGAGTAAGCCAACTCATCGTCGTCTTCTAGCTGCTGCATTTTAAGAAGTTTCCCAACCAAATCGGTTCCTCTGGTGGTTAACAACACTTTCTCTGCATTATTCGGCAAACCGAGCCATGCGGGTGTCTGTCTGTCAGCTAGTGTCTCGACCCATTTCAAGAAATGATCTCTGCGTGTACCATCGGGCATGATAATGTGACGGTTACCGCCCGGACCGCCGTCGACATTTGCAACTAGCGCAAAGTCGGATTCGAAACTTCTTGGGGTGAATAATTTCATTAAGAAGGAGTGTAGAAGTCTTTGATCGAAGTCGTTATCGATTTTTCCGCCGTAGATCGATTGTGAAAGTAGGGTTACTAAGGCCTCCCATGGTACTTTTTCTGGGGGTAAATTGGTACGGCCCTAACCAAAGAGAGCACATTATTTTGGTATAATCATAAAGACCATGTTAGTCTTAAGATTCCTGTACAAAGCAACTGTAAAGAAACAGTATAATGAAGGGCTACAGAACACAACAACCCTTAATTACAATCCGCCTTCAGATTATTGCATCCAAACCTATCAAATCTTAATCTTTAAGTTAGTTTCTGTTTTTCTTCATAATGTCACTTCATATTCCACTACTTACACTATGATTTGAAGTACTTACCATTGCAGTTGTCTCAATCCATGTATCGAGAGTATCACATGCAACTCGCAGATCAGACTCATTAAATTCGTAATGCTTTGCCCAACCTAAAGGTGTGTAACGGAGTCGTTCCTGAACGATCGCGTGGAACCATGCCAGTAAGAAGTATAACCGAGCCCGTTCGCTAGGAGCTCTCATCATTCTACTCGCAGGAACCTAAAAGATAATTGCTAGCAGTGTGCCCTTGGCCGAACATGAGCCTTACAGTGCTAAATGTCCTCAGTAGGTTTGCTCGAATACCCGGAGGTGGTTCAAAAACGAAGATTCTGCCGGCTCTAAGCAAATTAACAGGTACTTTAGGATTGATTTCCATTGTCAAGAATAATCTAAATCCGGAGTGCGGTTGTAGGGAATGTAATTTCTTTTCCAATTGAACAAGCCACTGAGGAGCTAAATGCACATTCTTTAGCAACACCCATTTGCCCGTCTTGCAAGCCATATTAATAGCTCTATCTGCTTGGTTAAAGCCTTCGGCCGAACCAATTGCGATGCTGGATATTTGCTTGTTCAATTCGGCGGCGAGATCATCAACGCGTCCCGATGCGTCAAAGCCTGGAACCGAACACAAGAGCGCGGGAACACTAGCTCGCAATTCTTTCTCGACGCAGGCAGCGAAATCCAGCTCTTTCTCTGCGTTCGGCATAAACTCATCGCCCAAAACGGACGCGACAAAAAGTTGCGCAGCCGCGATTACGCGATCTGGCCGGAACGCTTGAATGAGCAGCAGCTGGTACATGGACGACCCAATGAGACTAAGCGGTTTTTCTTCCATCCACAATCGCGGTACATTCTGCTCGGGAGTTCCCTGCTGCAGCCAGGCCGTAAATTCTGGCATTTCATTGATATTTGCGACCAGTTTCTTAAAGGCGGGAAGTCTAGAAAGATTCAAAATAATTCGGTTTGCCAATTGTCAAGGCGCACAAACCGTGAGGAAAGCCTGGCCAAGGCTTCGTGCTGTTCTTGCGTCAAATTGATGGTGTTAGCCACACGTGACATGTCCACCACACCCTCCTTTCCACGTAAGAAGAAATTAAATTCTTCATCTAGGTTAGGTTCGTTTAGTGCACCCTTCAGTTGGATGCGACAGAGGAGAAGGGCGAATGTCACACGGTCAGTGTGCAACATCCCTCTCGCTACTCTTTCATAGCACACCTAAAATATAAATCAAATATAACATCACCAATTGATCTGATTTATTATAGTCAACAGCAGAATGTTCACATAACAAAAACCCAAATTTGAAAGTTCATGATGTTTTGCAATTGATCTGAAATCCCATGTAACAATGTAGTCCAGGTTATATAATATTTTTGTATGAAAAAAATTAGTTACCGGGCGAAACCGGGTTTTTCAGGCAGGTGGAATGAATAGAAATTGGGAAAAAATAATTAAAACAGCTGAATTTTTCCGCGGGTGAAATCACGGGGGTTGAAAGGGGTGGAAAGTGGTATTTTGCAAATTGTGGTAAAACTTTTAGACGAAAATGTTAAATGTAAAAGTTATAGAGATTAAAAAAATGAGCAACTTTTGTATCTGCACTATTTTCACATAACCTTCAATTTTCCTAGAAAAATCGGAAAAACTGTTTTTTTCGTATTTTATTCTTATTTTTGCGAAAAAATGTCGTAGGGGTTTGAGATTTGGAGGTAACATAGCCTGTTTTATGATAAAAAGGAAGATAATTGTTTGGGCCCATAAAGTTGAACCGTTTCCAAGATCTCACGATTTCTGTAAAAAAATCACCTCTTTTTCAAGGAGATGAAAAATCTATTTTTTTTTTCGTCGTACAGAAGTGCGCGGGGTAGCAAAATTTTCGGGAAGACTTATATTTTAATAAACAAAAATAAAAAAATACTATTCCTATAGCAAAAATTCGAGAAAATCCCCAAAAACCGGAAAAACAGTTTTAAGATATACACGGTTTTTGACATGATAAATCAACATGTTGGAGGTTAATAAAGATTTTTTCGAAATCTGTCTTCTTCCTTCTCTTTAATGTTTGCCTAATATTCTCTTTTGTTATCTTATGCTCAACTGTTTTAGTTAAAACATCTTTATTATTTCTTTTTCTGCATTTTTACCGCAATAAAAGCAATTCGAAATAAAATCGAATTATGTATCTTGCTTCCTGATTCTTGAACAATTTATTTTTGTTCACCGACTCTTCTTCCTGCTTGTTTTATAGTTGATGCAATTGCGTTGGGCCTGTTGATAAACTTGCAAAATCTGCAATAAGAACGTTGGTTTTACCGGCCAAAAGCAAATGATTTGAGATGTCAAACCTGCAGGAATAAACTTTATGGGGATTTTATTCATAATTCCTGTAAATTAACAATCAACAGGCCCAGCTTAATCCCATCAGCTGTAAAACAGGCAGGAAGAAGAGTTAGTGAACAAAAACATATTGTTCAGGGAGCAAAAGAATTCGATTTTACTTCGAATTGCTTTTATTGCAGTAAAAATGCCAGGAAAAAAAGATGTTTTAATTAAGGCAGTTGGGCACTGGGAAACAAAAGAAAATATTTTAGCAACATTAAAGAGGAGAGAGGACAGATTTACAAAACTTTTTATTAACGCGGATCCAATACGTTAATTTATTTGCAAAAAAGCTTATTTATCTACTGTCAAAAACGGTGTATCTTAAAACTTTTCCCCCCGTTTTTTCCGCTTTTCTTGAAATTTTTCTATTGGAATATTTTTTATTTTTGATTAATAAAATGTAAGTCGTTACGAAAATTTTGCTACCCCGCGCACCTCTGTACGATGAAAAAATAGTATATTAAAGTACAAGTGTCATTTGACGAAGATTGTCGCACGAGGTAGTTTGCCGCATAAGCCGCGTAGCGGCGAATGCGGCAAAAGCCGAGTGCGACAAGTAATCAAATGACACGTGTGCTTTATACTATTTTTTCTATTTCGACTTTTAAATAATAAATTATACAAATTATAAATATTGCCTTTAGGCGTTGTTAGGTAATTTTAAACTATCATTCAGTGTATGTTGGTAATAGACAAAGTTCATTTATTTTCACGTTGGCTAACCTGATTCCTGTATTTTCAAACTTCAAACTTTTAATTATTTGGTCATAATTCCATTTTGCGGCAGTTATGAATGTTATGATGATTACGGATGACAAACACGTCTCTTGTACAGTTGTACAATAAATTGTTGTTTGTTTATTTGAAATTTAGTAAAAAATTCCTCTCGTACTTTATTTACACGTTACAGGTTATGTTTAGTTTTGATTTGACGGATACCGATGACGGCAAAAAAGCGAGGGGTACCAATCCAACAAAATAAAAAAATAATACGTTTCTATTTCTTTCAGCATCATTTCTGTCTAGAAACGCACGCAAACTGGACCAATCAAGTACGGTTTCGGTATTGTTTCCACATCGAAATAGAAAATAGTTATTTGTTTCATTAGTACAAAAAATGTCAGTTTTCGGGACGAGGAAGATAGTTGCTGGACGACGCGTTAGCGGAGTCCAGCAACCTTCCGAGTACCGAAAACGCATTTTTTGTACGAATAAAACATAAAATTTTTTCTCCAACCCCCTTTACTTCAAATTATATTCGAATTTAGATTCAGTCACACTTTCACTACTATATACAAGAACTTCTGCTTTCTTGATGTCCTCACGTGTCATGCCACTCTAGTTTTTAGGTTAACTTATAATTCGTTCTTACTTCTTACTTCTCACCTCTCGCGACTTTGTAGGGAGCAAATCTTGAGGTAGATGTTCTGCCGTTTCTATAATCTCTGGCGGAGTGCAATCCATGTCGCTATCAGTTTCAGTCATTTTATTGTATACACAATTAATATTGTTATATTTTGTATTGAAATAAAAAACTTATACCATTAAAATTAATTGCAATTAACTTTTTCAAATTTTGAATTCAAAATGACAGATAATAGTGCAATGGGTCTGAAGTAGATGGCGGTACGCGCGACGGCGGATTGTATACGTATTAAAATTACGTTCACGGAATATGTAAATTACGTTACACATGGTTTAAATAAAAATAGCAAGCGTGAATCATTTTCAATACATGTACATACGTATAGGTAACATCATTATTTGCATTGAATATGCAAAAATATTTGATTTGTATGTATAGAAATATCTTACAACCTCCAATGTAAAACGATGTCAATGTGACATATCTCCGTGATTGTAATTTTTTAATTGGCCAACTTTCAAGGTCAATTTCTTTTTGGTACTAGGACCAAAAGTATCCACTTTTTGTACAGTTGCCATGGTGAAAGCGATTAATCCGTAAAACGTCAATTTTAGGTACCGAACACTGTCACAAAATAGCGTCTTATTCAGGTGGTTGGAGAAAAAATATATTTTTCATCCTCTTGAAAAAAAGGTGATTTTTTACAGAAATCGTGAGATCTTGGAAACGGTTCAACTTTATGGGCCCAAACAATTATCTTCCTTTTTATCATAAAACAGGCTATGTTACCTCCAAATTTCAAACCCCTACATTTTTTCGCAAAAATAAGAATAAAATACGAAAAAAACAGTTCTTCCGATTTTTCTAGGAAAATTGGAGGTTATGTGAAAATAGTGCAGATACAAAAGTTGCTCATTTTTTTAATCTCTATAACTTTTACATTTAACATTTTCGTCTAAAATCAATAGTTTTGCCACAATTTGCAAAATACCACTTTCCACCCCTTCCACCCCCGTGATTTCACCCGCGGAAAAATTCAGCTGTTTTAATTATTTTTTCCCAATTTCTATTCATTTCACCTACCTGAAAAACCCGGTTTCGCCCGGTAACTAATTTTTTTGGAAAATAAATCATTTTAGAGCTATTTAGCCTGGACTAATGGGCATTATTGGGTACCGTATTTGGAAACTTTAATCTGGTCAATTAAGTGAATATAATTAACCATAGTTAATTAATTGCGTTATATCATACCTCGTCTGATTAGAATGGGTCTAATCGCAAATCAGGCGCAATTTTTAGGTCAAAGGGACTGGTAATTAAATAAAGAATTTTTTATTCATTGGACGATATCAACAGAGTACGCGGACCGGCTGGGAAACCAGACTTCCATTTCCACATTTTTTTAGGAATTCTATATAAAGTAACAGCTTTAGAGGAGATCTTTTGCCTTTTTTGCTTTGTTTATGTGGGTTTTAGGCCGTTCGTAACGCGTACGGAACAGAAACATGGAATTTGATAGATATGAAGAGCTTTCAAGTGTTTAATAAGAAATTTTTCGATTTGGTCTCAGCGTGATCCCAACTAAACATTGCATTATGCGGATCACTCTGTAATTGGGCACAAGCCTGTTGAGGGCCCAGAACAAGAAAGGGATAATAAATAAATAAAATAAATAAACATGGTTTATACACTATACGCTATTCATTTTAAGAAGGTAGCGATAGAAAGCATAGGGACAGTTTGACCTTCACTGTGATTGGTTAAAACACGAGTCAGTATTACCCTGAAAAATAAAACGCTTTCTGTCTGTTAGAAGTTTCAATTACGAATTAAACTGTCGAATTGTCATTAGCTGTCAATTTCAAAGATCCAAGCGTGATATCGTTTGATTTATATTTTTAAAATTTTGTGCCGTTTTATATTTTTCCTGTGTGTGTCGATCTTCAAACACAGCGCCATCTACTACCTTCTTATAATGAATACAGTATAGTAGTGTAATACTACTACACAAAGTACTTGTACTTACCGCAAACAGATCGAATGTTATAACGTTTAATCTCGCTTGATAGTCACTTATACCTTGAAGATGAGGATTACTCAACAGAACACTGCTGAACATGTCCAAAAACATTTGAAGCGAATATTGATACAAGAAATGTACTTGATTTAAACTGTCCATTGTGAAGTACATATTACTACACGCCTACAATTAGAACGATAAATGCACTGAGAACTGTAAATAAATTAAATGTACCTGAGACAATGGAAGGTATTGATGTGAAACATTCGCAATTTCCGAAATCACTTGATCGGTTTCTTCCACCTTCTTACCGACCTCGGCTGCTTCTTGTTTCAGAGTTTCCAGCGTGGTGATAACACTATCGTCATCCAAAATTTTACCCTTTGCATCATTAAGTGCTTGCAAAAGCGACTTCTCCAACTGCCTTAACCGAAGATTAAATTCGCCTACGAAAATATGCCATAAATAATCCAACAGATGTTAAGCCACGCCTACCTTGTAATTTGAGCAAATCAGAATTCTTCTCGTCAATGTCGGGTCTTTCGGCTTTCAAAACCTGGTTCAAACACTGACTCTGTAACGAACTTCTGGTGACTGTGAAATTGACAAATGTAACACGCGAACAAATATCAGGTGGAAATTCGACAGTGGGATCTCGCGTCGAAAGGAATATCACGAACGATGGTGACAAATCAATATCCTGATCGCCTAAGGTGATCAGTACGCGGCCACCCGTACGTCGCAGCTCTTTATTTAGCACCGGGTTCAAAATTGGATCATAATTTTCAACATCTTGCACAAGCAAGGGGTTACCAAACCGTAAGGCAGATTCCAAATTTTTCCGGAAGGAGTCATCCAAAAAGCTGGTTTTTGTAATCTTTTTACTCTTAAATTCGTTCATTATAAATTCTGTAGCCTGCCCCGAAGGGTCAATAATCAACGGGTAACGGTTGAAACGCTACAAACGAACAATTAGGGACAACAAATTACATGATTTCCTACCTTTAACATTATAGCATTCTCAGTACACAAATCATCTGTAGGTAGGGCATTGGCCTGCCAACGAAGGCGCTCGTCGGGATGTGACAGATATTCTGTACGCGCAATGTCGGGTCTGAATTGTATACCTGCCTGGGCCAAGTGCTGACTCCATGTGCTGAATAGATTTTGCCGATACTGGAATAGCCACAAATTGATTAATAATAATAATACTAAACTCCTTAAAGCTAAGCACTCTATTTAGTAATTAATTATATAGTTAAACAATTGCAGGCTAATTTCTTTTCAAAACAATTAAGCTAATTGATAAGTAGAGAACGGGTCCACACAGATATGATTTATACGTACATGTTGATCAAAGTATCCTCCATACGCTATGAAGGCAGATGACAGTAGAACATCACCTATAATTGTCGACATTTGTGACCTAAATGTTTCACTTGTAGCTTCCCATCTCTCCCTCTCGATATTGAGCGACTTCAACAATGCAATCGACCTATCAACTTTCGCTTGGACATTCTCTAGATCCGTCTTAATGGCCTGCGCCTGCGCGATGAGTTGCGCGTACTCTTCCTTATAGGCGGCAATGCTATGTTCCAATTGGCTAATGAGATTCTTCACCTCCTCTCCGTGCTTCTTATTTTCGTCAGCTTGATTTTCGAGGGAGTTCAGTTCCTCTCTCAGTGGTTCGACTTTTTTCAGCATGTCAGCGTATTGAATCTACGGTCGGAAGTGTGCTTTTAGTGCGAACATTCACAGAACATGATGTTACGTACCTGTGCAATTGCCCATTTTACTAAAGGACCGCATGCATTACTGGCGTGGTTTATTTTTTCAAAATTGTAGTCTGGATTGTTAAGGTATTTCGTTCTCATTCGATCTCTCACGTCGTCCCTACGTGAAAGATACAAATATTAGAGCAGATGTAAACGAGTATATCTTTAATTTACTTCAAAATCAGTTATTTCAAGTTTTGATTTATTAAACGACTGAAGAAACTTTGTGATAGAACCGAATTTGCGCGCTGAATTCGATTTAAATAGTCGCGGTTCGTATCTTCTAAAAGGAAATAAGTAGCGATCCGAATGTATTTTTCTAAGATGCCACTGGCCATCACGAAAGAAATTTGTTTCGTTTCAATGGAACATATGTTTTTCTTTGACCTACAATCCCTCTACTAACGTGCGGGTGATTGTGATTGCAATGGCTAATTGAATACAAATCACTATAGTCAATTTATAACTTGACATGGTCTATCTGTAATATATTTAGATCATGATTAATTTCTAACGTACTAAATCCCGTCTTTACACTACTTGAACCATCAAAACCCAATTTGAATTATGGCCAGTTAATTGTTGAATATCTTTGAGACCAATATGGAAAGTTGGAAGTTGTGTATGTCAGCCTTTATGCGGCCATAGGATTTATACTTACGTAATGTCCTCTGTGGAGAAATTTGAGACAATCATATTAATAAAATTATCTCTAACAATCACAGCCCGAATAGCCTTCCAATCAGTCGCGTTTTCCCCAAGCAGTAGACAAATGGATTCTAAAGCCAACTTTACACTAGCAGGTGGATTGCCCATAGTCCTAATTTCGACCAACTGCTGTTTCTTAATTGATTTTACAGCTGGGGAGTAACAAATTAGACGAACAAGTGTAATTAATATGCCTGCTTACCATTCTGTGCATCGATAACGGCAGGTTCAACCAAAGCAAGATCCGCCATTACCTCTTTACGTTTCTGTTCAATATGAACGGTTTGTTCGGCTAACTGTTGCTGTATTTCTTGACTTTGCATTTTCTTTTTCTCTGCCTCCTGCTGATCCTTTACCATCTGTTTCAACTTCAAGTTGGCCGCATCGTTCTTCGCTTCCAGTTCCTGCACAGAAATGTTTTCATTTTTAAAACACGACCAATATCATACAAACCCTCGATTTGACAGCCAAACTCTTTTGCATTTCCTCAACTTGCTCGACAGTTTCGGCGATCTTGCTCAGACCGACGTTTAGATGTAGCTGCTGTTCTTCTAGATCTGATCTTTTTTCGTTATGCAACTTGACAAAGTGATGAATAAAGTCGAGATAATGTCTTGGTGTAATTGCCATGGTTCGGCTGCCTCTCTTAACCAGTCGTGAGTTGGCCTTGTGTAATGTTTGATGTACGTACACGCAGGCGTTAATTACGGCCTCTCTATGAGATGGAGATGTTGGTAGAAGATTGCAAGCTGCCGGGAAGAAGTCGGCCGCTTTCCAAGCTGGTTTATCCAAGTCAACACGGTTTGTAAACTCTTTACCGACTTGGAAAAGCGCTCCATCGGACCAGTCTCCAAACCAGTTCAGCACACACCTATTAAACAATGCAGGGGACGTTGCGGCACGATCTTTTAGTCCATCTGTCGACGGATTCATTGTGAATACGACATGCAAGTTGCGCATTACTTGCCCGGTGAACCACTTGTATAACTCATCGCTCGAGTCTAACATTAAACCTAATAGAAGAAAAAATAAGAATTTGAATTTCGCATAAATTATTCACCTTCTCGTTGTGCGCCCTCTTTGCATTGGGTCATAAGCGTAGTGTATTCGTCTCCTTCAAATAATCCGGGAACTTCTCCATTGGCCAACAATGTATTCATTCTCTCTAAAAAGCTGGAGTCAAGCATGTTGGATTCGTCCAAAATGAATGCGATTTTTTCGTCTTTGCAACCACTTCGGCGAAGCACCGATCGTAAATCTTCATCGAAGTCTTCAGCAGTGTATTTGTTGTGTACCTAAGAAAAGTTTGTGTAACGGGTATAACTCAACTAATGTAACTCACTTTGATTTGGAAGATCGATAGTCCATTCATCCAGGCTACAAATCGCGAAAGTGTGGTTTTCCCTGCTCCCGACACCCCAATCAACAGTAAGTGTCCTTGAGGCTGCCTAAATATCCTATCGATCCGTAACACGTGATCTAAGACCTCATCAAACAATACTAAAGGCACATCTAACTCTTCTTCATAGAACACTTTCAATCTCGCTTGAACATACTCCCTTAAGTGTTCCCTTTCAACGGGAATATAATTCTTCGATAGCCAATTACTGTACAGTATCGGACGAATGAGTGCTTTGTCAGAATTGACCGATGGGAAATGCTTGGCAGCTACTGCGTCGATATTTTCATTGGTCCACTTTCTTTCAACTTCCTCAACTAACCTATCCTGGAACAAACGCAGCGCTTCGTGCGCCCATAAACGCACTAAACCTTCCACTGACAAACTATCCAAAGGCCTAAGAACACAATTAGTCAAACCAATATTGACTATGCGTCTCTATACCTGATGGCTTCGCATATGCCTCTAACCCAACGGGTCATTTCACGAGGGGAGTAGACATAGTGAGGTTGCATGTCTTGTGTGAATCGGTCCTGAGAGGAGAGGTAGAATTCCACCATTGCGTTTGTTAACGGTTCGGCGTAACCTCGTAAGTTGGGCGCTAACCTCAACATGGCGCGTGTGAATGTGCCATAGATCTAAAACGAAATCTATTTATTTTTGCCACCCAATTTTTGCTGATTATCCGCTGTCATATATATCCGCGATTTTGGATAAATTATACCTATATTTCTCAAGTTCATGTTACAAACTTTAAGGCTCCTCTGTAGTGAATTTGTATTTCAGTGTTATTGCAATTGGTTAGACCACCAAAAATACACACTGTTACATGATCTCCTTGATCAATGCATTTACTGCATTTTTCTATAATAACACCTTCTATAAATTACGTGGTTTTCATGTAATTAGTGGACTAGACTAGCATTGTTTAATAAGTGAAAAAATGCCTATGTGTCATTTGTTATCTATTGGGCACAACTTTATGGAAAGCAAAGGGCATGTGCATCTTTTGCTTTTGGTCGCATTTCTCGAAATAGATAATTTTCACGAAGACTGACTCTTAGTCCAGTATATGCAGATAATTTTGACCTGCAAAAGGTGGTGTAAAAGATTTTATTGTTTTAAATGGTCCATTTGGGTCCAAATAACATGTATTTGAAGAGTGCTCACAAATTTTTTCCCGGCACAACTTTTGGCAGCCAAAAAACCTCAAAATTTTTGGCATTTTTTTAGTTCTTCGCTTAAAACTCGAAAACGGTCCATATTTTATGAATAACACTTCTTTAGTAAATTAAAGAAAACAAAATTATGCGTCGATAAAAAAAAAACAAACAAAATCGGTCCAATAGAAAAATTTTTACAAGCGATCAAAAAACGCCCATTTTTCCAACGAATTTAAACAATTAGTCCAATTTTAAATTGTTGGTACTTTTTGAATTCTCTGATTGATGTTCTACAATCTTTAGGGAGGTGGGCTAGTGGATTTTATCGTTCCTTTAGGAGCCACAACGCATTAAAAAAGGTTAACTCAGTTCTTTAGAAAAGTTGGAAAAAATGGGCGTTTTTTGATCGCTTGTAAAAATTTTTCTATTGGACCGATTTTGTTTGTTTTTTTTGATCGACGCAAAGAAGTGTTATTCATAAAATATGCACCGTTTTCGAGTTTTAAGCGAAAAACTGAAAAAAGTCCGAACGTTTTGAGGTTTTTTTGGCTGCCAAAAGTTGTGCCAGGAAAAAATTGGTGTGCACTCTTCAAATACATGTTATTTGGACCCAAATGGACCATTTAAAACGTTAAAATCGTTTACACCACATTTTGCAGGAATCGGCCCTTTCGACTGCTCCGCATACTGGACTATCTGAGAAAATTGATAATTTTAGATGGGAAATATACACAAACGTGTAATTTAGTCATATTTGATTTGATCTAACTAAACAAAGTGCTACGCTTCTGGTAGTTTGAAAGCATTGTTATAATACAGAGTTCATATTCAGCACTACTTATGATATAATATGTGAAGTACCTAGTATTGTACGTACCCCCCGCCCCTCAAAGGAAAATATTGTTTATGTATTTTTGGGCGGATTATTTAATAATTTTATTTATTTTTTGTTTGTGTTATTTATTGCATTTTTATTTAGGCTCATTATAGGTTTTTTTTTTATTTCTTGAAGCATCCTGATAGGATGCAAAAGGTTTTAGAAATCAAAAATTATTTCCAATGTACAGTCTCTTGTAAAAGTAATGTCCCTCGGATACCTACCACTGTAGCATAGGCAACCAACATCCCAGCCGCCTAGTCCAAGTTGGATTTGCGGGTGTGCGAGGTAGCTATCTAATGCGGTTCATTTTCAGCAGATATTCCCATTTAGCCAAACTAAATACTAGTCAGTAGAATAAAAGTGAATGCCATCGATTTATTAGCTCAAAGGATCTGCGCTGCATATCCTTGGCTTGGTGCAGTAAACATTTTTACATTTCTTACAATTGGTTTGGTGCGTTTTAAATTTGCAAATAGTTTAGCTAGAGACTATTAAGACAAAATAATGGCCTTTCACTTTTTAATTTTTTGAGTAGGTTTTCTTCTAACGAAATAAAGGTGACATTCTTGTCCTTTAATGACATTGAAATTCCAGTGTCATTAATAATTACTTGCGAGTAGGTCTCCTCATGGAATGCGATTAATTGCCCTACAAGTGCACTGTGCAACAATACCTTTCTTTTGTAACTAGCATCAGAAATTGAATGATATGCATTTGTGATACTTGGTCGTGGTTGATTTAATATCGAATTTAGTTTAGGAGAGCTTTTACGTTGCATATTTTTGAGTAGGTAGGCATATTATAAGGATATTTAGTCCAGGTTATAGGTATATTTTTGACAAAAAAATTAGTTACCAGTTAAACCGGCTTTTTCATGCAGGTGAAATGATTAGAAATTAGGGAAAAATAATTAAAACAGCTGAATTTTTCCGCGGGTGTCATCCCGGGGTTTGAAACGAGTGGGAGGTGGTAGTTACAAAAGGAACGGCATTGTCGCGCTTCCAGTGCAGATAATCGCATTCCATTAGGAGGCCCGAGTAATTAATAATGAGACATCAATTTCAATGTCAGTATAAAACGACAAAATCATCACATTTATTTTGTTAGAAGAAAATCTACTCGAAAAAATTAAAAGTAAAAGGTCATTATTTTAGCTAAACTATTTCCAAATTTAAAACGCACCAAACCAATTGAAAGAAATGTAAAAATTTCTACTGTATTAAACCAAGGATAGATTAAATCAGCGCAGATCTTTTGAGCTAATAAATGTCATTCATTTTCATTCTACTAACTTATTTTTAGTTTGGCAAAGTGGGAATACCTGCTGAAAACGAACCGCATTAGATACCTACCTACCTCCCACACCCGCAAATCCAACTTGAAGTAGTCGGCTGGGATGTTGGTTGCCTATGCTACAGTGGTAGGTATCCGAGGGACATTACTTTTACAAGAGACTGTACCTATAATAGAATATCCATTTTTCGTCTTGGGAATATGTGACATTATGATTTACAAATCAACAGCATTCAAATAAATAAATAATAAATAGTAATTTATCTAATCCATATCATTAGGAACGGCGTAACAATGTGTAGGGTAATGCCAGGTAGTTTCTTTTGTTTTCTCTTTCAAGTAATAAGTGGTCGCCTCAGGCGTTATAAGTGCAATTTGAGTCTATCCTTACGTTAGCGTTTTGATTTTTTTCTGAAGATCGCGAAACATATTTTTTAAAAGATATGCCATATCATAATAGATGGAAATAATATCTTTAAGTACCGCCGTAGGAAGTACTGCCGGATTTCCAAATTGGTGCTGTACGTTTTTCTACCCTCATTACATCGGCCGTTATCTACAAAAAACGATTTTTCTATTCATCGATCTTCCTAAAAAACTAAGACCGATATTTCAATTTTTTTAAGTACCGCCGTTCTTTTCATCATTGCAAACAATATCCACTATCGAGAATTTGTTAGACTTCAACTATAAAAGCGGCATTTCATAAGAAAGTTTAGCTATTTTTCCAATATGGCGGATTGACTACAGAGGAGCCTTAATTAGGAAGGTTTCATTATGTCTATTCCGCTAATAGGCAACATAAGACTGTTACCCAGTGCTATATGCATTCACGTTTTTAAATGTTCTAGTTGATAACAAAAAATCACAAAAAATGATGATTATCCACTACCATATATAACGCGATTTTAGATTATATGTTTCAAGTGAGATTTTAAAGGAAAATAAAAGTTCATTTTTGTTACAATTTGAAGTATGTTTGGTTGCATAACTATCAATAGCTAACGATGTACCAAAGTCAAAAAGACAGAAAATGTGCAAACACCTGTACCCAAAGAAAAAAAACTGTTTATAACTTTGGTTACTATAAAGGTTGTTATTTGAAACTTACTTGCTTTAGAGATGTTTCTCCAGGATAATCGACGTAAATAACTGGTACGTGTCGTAAAAATCTATGGGACAATGGTTTTCGGCCTGGATCTGTGGGAGGATTACACGCGCCGACAAACTGAATACGTTCCAGTGTAACCCAAGTTTGATCAGAAGCCCTGTAAAATCCTTTCTGCTCGACGAGCTGTCGCAAGAACATTATCACTCGTTGCGTGCCGTACTGATCCATGTCCGGTAAGTTAATTTCATCGCAAAATATCACCAGCCATTTTCCCAGCTGGACGGGGGATAGTATAACTCCGTTCGGTGTTTTACGATATTCGCAATAATGGTCGAATGTTTTCAATAAGAGTTCTGGCGTTGTAGCGGATGAGAAATTCAAACCGACTACCTCCATGTCAGGAAGGGCCCGTAAAGCAGAGAATAATGTCATGGTTTTACCGGATCCAGGAGGGCCACACAAAACTGGAAAGTTAGAAGGTGCATGGCATTGTTAAAATTTCTTTAACATACCAAGTGGTTTGTGTTCGGCCAACCACGTATACAATAGAGCTTCATGTCTCACAGTATCTAATGTCGGTACCACAATATCGGGGGCAGCAACCTTATGTGTTTCCACTTCGATTTGAGGTACTTTATTAGACCAGGGTACCCATTCTCCACTAGAAAAGAAGTGCTCAGTACAGAACTCAAAAACCATACAAGAAATAATACTTTATGTTCACTTCGTAATCAATTATTGACATATTATTGGGTGGCAAAGGAATTGTGGTGACAGAACGTATAAAGTCTCCTAAATCAGAACGCACTTTAAGTTTTGAATCTCCAGAGAAACACCACAATACTCCATTAATCAAACATTTCGGTATATACTTCTCCAATTGTTCATTGGGTAATGGAAAATCGGGGTGTGTATGGTTATACTGGAGTACATTCCTAAAAAAAGTAATAGAGCAAATAATTTCTAATTAAACAACGAACCTAACGCTTTGATTTAACATTGAAAATAAGGAACTTAATGCTCTAAGTCTTGTGAAGTCCATAATATGTTCTTGCTCAATTGCATATTCCAAGCAACGCACAACTAAGCCATCGGGAACTAAGAAAGGTTGTAGAATGTTTACCACGTCCGTTTGAATCTAAAAAGCAGCGTGACGTGGTGTTTCTAAGAATGAGTTGCATACCTGAAGTGTGGGTGAAAGAATATCATCTTTAGATTCCCCAATCTTCTTACTGAATCCATCGTCATCTCCTTCCTCTAGTGGAATGTGTCTTAAACGCAATATGAAATTCTCAAATATCATTTCAGTGGACAGAACATCTTCAGAGAACCAGACCATGCCGCAACGAGACACAGTGGCCAATGTTGCGTACTTCAAATCTTGCACCTAACTCATAATTTATGAAGATTGCAAATGTAGCCATTAAAAACTTACCTCAAACATAACCCTGACGTTTGGCGGTAAGGACAAACGTTCGCCGTTCGGTAAAGTGAGCAGCTTGTTATCGTCAAGCACCGAATTCAAATTTTCCACCCATTCAGGATCGACATCTCCGTCGAATATTATCCACTGCCTCTTATTTATTTCCCCTCGTACGTTATCGATGATTTTTCTAGAGTTAGATATTAATCGCAAGTCACCGGCGATGGCTTAACCCACCTTAGAATGTGTGTAAAAAGACCGTCAGTCCATTCTCGAGTGTTCGGATCCAAAACACCATACAACGCCTCTTTACTAATAGCTTTGGGGTCAATAACGTGCGCCACACCTTCGACACCTTCAAATCGTTCGAGCGCTTTCAGTAGAACGCGCCAGGCGGAACTTTTTCCTGAACCACTAGGGCCGACCATCATCAAGCCGTGATTAAGGTTCGATATCTGGTAGAGTTGCAGAACCTAAACAAAAAATTATGCGGTTTTGAAATTTCAAATGCGACTCAAATAAAAATGAGAAATTCAAGCTCCACCTACTCAATTCCCACTAGACACTGCCATTTTTGTGCCCCCGACATCTCTTCAAAAAGGTTCTTGAACAATTCCATTCGTAACCACTTTTAAAATGGAAACATTATTTAATAATGATTAATAGTATTCAGGGTGTAACAATTAAGTACCCCCTCCTCCCAAACTCTAAAATTTTTGTTAAATTTTTTCTCATAAACTATGAGAGGTAGTGTAATATTCATAGTATAACTTTAGATCACATCTAGTGACATTAAAAAGATAATTGAAAAACGGTTGACATGGAGATGAAGAAAAGAGCTGAGATTAAACTATGATATGAAAACGAGGCAGTTTAAAATTTGTGAACAAGAATCAGCAAGCATCCAACAACATCACATTTTGGCGACGAAGAAGCGAACCACGAAATGGAACACCACCTATCGAGGCGTTCGATGTCTATACAGCAAACGTAGGCGTTAGATGGCAAAAATGGATGAAGCGATTTGAAAATTTTCTAATCGCAGCCGGGATATGAAACGACGACAGGAAAGAAGCAATGCTACTTCACTGCGTGGGAGAGGAGGTATTTGACATTTTTTCTTCTTTACCTGAACCCACACCCCAAGTTGACTCCATTACCAACACACCTCTTGAAATTCTGAAGTATGACGTTGTCAAACAAAAATTAAACAAGCATTTTTCCCCACAAATCAATTGCGAGTTTGAAATATATAACTTTAGGCAGTCCAAACAAGATAAGTTAGAAACGACTGATGAATTCTACGCTAGGCTTTTAAAACTTAGCTTAAATTGTGGCTTTGTAGATAAAGATAAAGAAATAAAATCGCAGATCATTCAGGGTACAACCTTGTCCAAATTACGACGATATGCCTTGACTGATAATCCGCCATTACAAAAAATATTAACCCAAGCTAAAGTCTACGAATTAACTGAAAAACAAGTTTCAGAAATGGAAAATAAGGAAATCAACGTTAATAGGTTAAAATCACAAATAAATGACAGATCAAACAACAGGAATAGGAACAATAGGAATAGGTCACTGAACAACAGTAAAACACACCATCCAATGCAAAAATCTGATCAAATGTGCAAGAATTGTGGTAACAACTGGCATGTAAAAGGGAGACAAACCTGTCCCGCTCTAAAAGTAAATTGTCATTTTTGTAACAAGAAAGGTCATTTTGCACACGTATGCATGGCTAAACTAAACAACACCCGCCCTGAAAATCACAACCGAACACAAGCACTTGAGGAAGCAGGCACTTCGAACAATCGTCAACCTTATAGGTCTCATCAACAACTGAATGAACAACAATATAACAAGAAATCATCAGTTAATCATACAATGCAAGGTGATAACAACAGCGATTCCGAATATTCCTTTAACCTAACAACAAAAAGCAGCGCTCTTCCACAAGTAACTCTGAAAGTTAACAATAAACCAATAAAATTTATCATTGACACGGGAACTTCAGTAAATTTAATTTCTGAGCAAACGTACCTACAAAATTTTCCAAATAAACGCCCACTGTACCCAGATAGCAGTAAAATTTTTCCTTATGGTCACACAACTAAGTTAGAAATACTTGGAAAATTGCTAGCTACCCTTACTCACAAAACGAATACAATCCAATCAGAAATAATTGTAGTAAAAGGGAATTCTGAGCCTTTATTGTGTTATCAAGCTTCCAAAGATTTGAACATCATTTCATTCACAAATCTCATTCAACATCCTATTGACAAGCAACACTATCCGAAACTGATAGGAGGCATTGGACAACTGTCCAACATTTTGATCAAATTACACATCAATCTAAATGTACAACCGATAGCAAACAAACATAGAAGAATACCATTTCATCTAAGAAGCAAAGTTGAATATGAACTTGCCCGCCTAGAAAAACAAGACGTTATAGAAAGAACAACAGGACCGACACCGTGGGTACCTCCAATTGTAATTGTACCGAAGCAGAGCAACCCAGAAGAAATCAGAATATGTGTCGACATGAGAAATGCAAACAAAGCCATTGTACGAGAACGCCATGTAACTCCAACCATCGATGAAGTAATAACACAGCTTAATGGATCGAAAATATTTAGTAAGATCGACCTGAAGGAAGGATACCATCAACTAACACTATCCGAAGAGTCTAGATACATCACCACTTTTTCAACACACATTGGTCTGTTTAGATACAAAAGGCTCTCTTTTGGAATCAACTCAGCAGCGGAAATATTTCAAAACACCATCAGCAATGTCTTACAAAACATTCAAGGAGTGATAAACATAAGCGACGATATATTAATCTTTGCGAAAAACAAGCAAGACCACGATAACATTCTAACAAAAGTTTTTCAATCCCTGCAAGACAATAACCTAACAATAAACAAGAATAAATGTATTTTCAGCGTACCCAAAATCAAATTTTATGGATTTGTCTTTTCTAGCGAAGGAATACACCCTGACCCAGATAAATTAAGCAGCATAATAAACCTAAAAAGTTCTGAGAATGCAGAAGAAGTAAGATCTCTTTTGGGAATGATTGGTTATGTAGGAAAATTTTTCCTAAACTGTCCGAAAAAGCAGAAATTTTGCGCAAACTTACACTAAAAGATGCCATTTTCAACTGGACAGAACACCATGAACAGATTTTTAACATGCTTAAGCAAGAACTTAGTCACACCAAGAATTTAGCTTATTTTGATATAAAGAAAACAACACATCTTTATGTTGATGGAGGACCGACTGGAATTGGAGCAATACTCGCACAAGAGAGTTCTACGGGTCAAACACAAATCGTTGCTTATGCAAGCACAACATTATCAGAGGTGCAAAGAAGGTATAGTCATTTTGAAAAAGAAGCCCTTGCTTGCACTTGGTCTATCCAGCATTTTCATAATTACCTTTATGGTTCAGAGTTTATACTACATTGTGGTAACTTACCATTTGTCAAAATTTTAGAGAACACTCGAACCGCTCCAAACGCAAGAGTAGAAAGGCTCTTACTCAGAATTCAGTTCTATAATTTCAAAATTGTACACCAAAAAGGCATTTTCAATCCATCTGATTATTTATCCAGACATCCAGGACAAACAAGCTGTAATAAACATCAGGAGCACGACAGAATCGAACAATACGTTAACTTTTGTATCAATAGCTCATTACCAAAGGCTATAACACTTCAACAAGTCCAGGAAGCCACCAGAAATGACGAAAAATTTCAAACATTAATCAACGCTATTTCCAGTACGAATCAAAAATATTGGAAACTACCAGACCTGACCTTGTTTGCTAAACTTAAAGATGAATTAATCTACCGCAATGGATTAATACTAAGAGATCACAGAATTGTCCTACCAGTGTCACTACAACAAACAGCAATAGAAATGGCTCACAAAGGACACTTAGGAATAACCAAAACCAAACAACTTTTAAGAACAAAAGTATGGTTTCCTAATTTAGACATATTGACTGAGAAATATATCAGATGCTGCACACCATGCCAAGCAGTAACAAAGAGCAGTTTCCGAGACCCAATAATATCTGGTTTACTTCCAGACTATCCATTTCAGCGAATAGATATCGATTTTGCAGGACCATTCCATCAAAACAAATACATTTTGATAGCAGTAGACGAATTCTCACGATACCCCATAATAGAACTGGTAAATTCAACTTCATTTGCATCAATAAAACCCATCATGGATAGAATATTAGCCACCTGGGGATTTCCAGAATCCATCAAATCTGACAATGGTCCACCTTTCAATGGACATGAATTTGAAAACTATCTTCGAAATCATGGTATTAAACACATCATAATTACACTTTAATTCAAAAATACATGAATTTTTAATTAACTACAGAAGCACCCCTCATTCTACAACAGAAAAATCACCCTATGAAATCATTTTTCAATGTGTTTTGTATTTGGTGATATTTGATTTGCACTGTTTTGTATCATGTAAAATAGTAATTTAATATTAGTTGTCAAATTGTTATCGTAATTTAATTTTCAAGATATCAGCTCAATATTCATAAGGCTGTAATGTGTTGTGCAATCTAATCAGAAAGTTTTTAAATGTCCTAGGGGAGAATTGTAATATTCATAGTATAACTTTAGATCACATCTAGTGACATTAAAAAGATAATTGAAAAATTGTTGACATGGAGATGAAGAAAAGAGCTAAGATTAAACTATGATATGAAAACGAGGTAGTTTAAAATTTGTGAACAAGAATCAACAAGCATCCAACAACATCACAGGTAGATGGACGGATGTTGCGGCTTTGGTTAGGTTTTTGAATATGACCTTTCTGATTTTGCAAACATTTTCTTCAACTTCGTAGCTCAAGAAGATGGTGCCCACAGAGCATTTCGAAAATAGACGTAAAAATGCTAAATGGTTACAAAAGGTTCGGTAGAAGTTTTATTTTTCCGACTTGCCAGTCTACACTATGACTGCGGCAATGACGCCATCTGTCGTCAGTAAATTGTAGACCATATGGTTTGGAACTATTATAAGAATTATTGAAAGCGACACTCTTGACCATTATTAAAAACACAAAAACAGTAATATTGAATACTTATAAGTTATAATAGAAGATGAACTACAATGAATATGAAAGACATGAAAAATACCTTTTCAATCCATGTTTCTCCAACAAGAGACTTCTGATATGCATGAAATGAATAGTATCTACATGAAGTGATTCACTATAAACCTTCACCCTCTTACCTTTCCCATCCAAGTCGCTCCTTGTTCGTCACCTTCACCACAAACCAAATATTCTTCCTGGCACACTTTTCTAATTTGATCTTTCAATCCTGCAAGAACAAAATACAACAAGGAGTCAACTCAAAGGAAGTACCTTTCATTTCCGCCCTAGTATACTGAACATTAGGGAAAACGTCGTTTAGTAACGAAAACAGCAGCGGTATGTCTTCAGCAACGAGCTTCGGCACCATCGTCTCACAAACGGACTGAATTAAAATTTCCTGCTCCGGTAAATTTTCGGCAATACTAGCTTCGTCGATATTGGTCTCGCCCCTTTGGGTCATTCCCTCTTTGATTCTCATTATTCGATCTCTCTTCACATTTCCCGCAGAAATTAACACAGATTTCAATGCACGAAGACCGAAATCATAGTGAGACTGATTGGATAATTGTTCGTCGCACAACCTAAATAGAACGTTAGAAATAGAAAGGCTAGCTGTTGCAAATCTTACTTGAAAAATGGCACAATCTTACACGCGAGTTTTTCAGCGGTACGGAAACCTTGCGAAAATAACATGACCTCTGCGATCAGCTGACGATCCGGGGTCGTCATGGCTAACGATCGGAATAATTTCTTCAAGTTATCGGGTAGATTAGAACGTCCCGCGTATCCGGGGTTCATAGTGATAAATATTGCCATATCCGGCGACACCTTAACCTGTTTTCCGACCAGCTCCACGCTCAAATCTGTAACAAACTATAAGTACAAATTTAAAATGTAACCATCCGACGTACTTCCTCCAGTAGCGCCCTCGGCACTGGCCTCCTTTTCTGACTTTAAAGCTTCCTGAATGGTTTGAATTTGCTGCGAGCAAGCGGAGAGCATTCTTTCCTCGAGACGATTAAATTCGTCAAAACAGCCCCATGCTCCCACCTGACATAATCCGACGAAGATTCGACCCATGGCTTGGAAATCGAATGTCTCATCGCAGTTAAAGACAAGGACAAATCGTCCCAACTGGTGTCCGAGTGCTTTCACCGACTCTGTCTTTCCGGTACCGGCAGGACCTAAGTAAGGGTGTCAGAAATGAACAGTAAAATAAAAACTATACCAAATGGTGAGCCTCCGAGTCGCGCTTCAAGCGCCTGCGTCATCGTCAGGTAACATCTGTCAGTTAGCGGAGTTTGAACCAGTCTATCCTGAACTCCCAGGTATTCAAAACCGTAATGGAATCTAGCATTCGCCATGTGAATTGTCAACTGTTTCAGTACTTCTGTTTGTCGAGGGTCAAAATAGAATCGCATTTCGCACAGCCACTCAAAGGCTTTATTACTGCATACGCCGTTCGTGATTAACCGCCGAGTGATTGTTCGTTTGTGGACAAATTCATTAATCTAAAAGAGAATAAGTATCGGTTCATTTGGTAGAAATAAGCGTACCAAGTGCTCCAGTTTTTTTCGTCTTAGCGCAGGTTGCTCTTGCAAAACTGAGTCCGCTAAAACGTTGAGGGTATTTTCGACATTTGTCAACACCTTCTCCAAGGGCCCTTTCTGTGGCTCACTGTTCATTTTTTGTAAGGCGTTTTCGACATCCTCGCTCCAAAGAATTTGCGCTGCCAAAACAACAATTTGTGCTTGATATTTGTCGACCCATTGGATAAATAGTTTTTGATCGATGGAGTCTTTAAACTGCTTTATATCTTGAACTGCTTGCGCCAAACTAGATGCCAGCGTTACACGCATCTCCTTCTCCACCATAGTTAACCATTCGTTTATCTTAGGATGCTCGACTGTAGACACAGATGACACAAACCGCACCTACAATATTCCACATTAAACAAACATCATTTAAGCAGTTTCACCCACTTCTTCCCCTTCACGAGATGAAATGCCCGTTATAACCGTGTTGTCCTCATTTAACAAAATGGACGCGATTCCGGCGAACATTTTTTTGAAATGCTTCTGCAATCGAGCGACATTTTTACTGTTTCCGATTATCTCCAACAAATCCTCGTCGCCGACGAAATAGAAACGAGGAAATGACGTTCGTTCTCGCTCCAAATATTCGCCCAAAGCCTTCTGAATTTTGCCAAGCAAATCGGCTAACCGTTCCAAGGCTCGCTGTACCCCCGGTATATTTAAAACGTCCATTACCATCGGAGATTTGCCGACCTTCTTCATCAAACCCAAAAATTCAGAACTACACAGAATTGACATTTACAAACAAGTAAAAACACTCCTCACCTAATACTCTGAAATCTGGACGTTTCAACTGGCAATAAGGTCTTAATATCTGCACTTCCTGAAAATATTCCCTCCAAATACACCCACCGCCTTTGAACATCGATCCATACATCAAACAGGGCATTAATACGATTCAGTTTCTCCTCCCACGTCAGCGCTTCCTCTTCGAAAACTTTGTAATACGGAGAGAGCTTCATGGCGGCTACAGAATTAATGTGCTCCTTAACTTTGTTGAAGAGATCGTCCCACCCTCTTATTAATCGACACTTATTTTGGTAATTGATCAAATCGAGTTCGTAATTTTGCCAAGACTCTCGCACTTGCTTCAAGAATTCTTCCAGCGCCATTTCACCTTGGGCTATTAAAATGATGTCCTTAACAATAGCTTCGTTCTTCTGCAGGTTAACATCCCACACTTGACCCAATGTCAAATCCGATAGCACCCAGTTAACGCGCAACTGCTTGGTCAGCTGCTTCCAATGGCGCTCTTTTAACGCGTCCGATTTTAGTTCTACGATCATCATGTTCACCTTGGTGTAGTTCTGTAGGAGCTTCTTGACGTATTCGTACGAGGCGTACTGACGAAGCCTGGCTGGCAGTTCTTTGAGTTGGGTCGACATCGCGTCTAGTTGCTGCCGTAATTTACGAGGTTGCACAGACAGCCACGGTTTTTCTCTTGTTTCGTCGATTTGAGTCCAAATGCGAGATAATTCGGACCAAACCCCTCGCAAGTCTTGCAGTTCTTCAAATACTACCTGCATTTTGTCTTCGCTTGTACTAACTCCGCCTTAAAAACAATTTTTTAAATTTAATTAGAGGGCAATAAGAGATAGTACCTGGATCTTGCAATTCCAAAGCTTCCTTGGCCTTTGCAACATTATCACGTTCTTCCTTCAGTCTGGCAAACTTGCTTTCGAATAATTGCAGGTGAGTCAAGGCTTCGTCTGGCTTAAGAGAACCCTCAACGGGCTTGCTGCGTTCCCAATCGATTAAGAAATCGTTGGTACGACTTTCAACCGCCTTGTCTTCAGACACAATCTTTTGCTGCAAGCTGGCAACCTAGGATCAAACAATTAATAAACTGAAATTACTGAAAATGAGTAATGCAAGGTGGTGCAAAATACTGTATAATTAAATAAATTGTGACATAAATGCAATCTGAAAAACTATTCACTAATAAAAGAATAAAAATTTGTCGAGTCCGAAACTTGATGTGTAGATAGGTAAGAAGGTGTTGAACATTGCATATCTGGAATAGTATCACAGAAAGATGTATAACCACTATCCAGACTCGGACGCCCATCCTCAACGCTCCTCGCCATTTTCATCTCAATGTTAAACATCATTTTGTAAATTTGAAATTTTGCCATACTTTGCAAACGTTTATCATGAATTTTGCTCAACATGCAACCGATCAATTTTCCAAATTGTGAGCATTCATCTAGAGTACAGCAATTCATTGTGACTACTTCTTTGATTAATTTTGGTTTAGGTGACTGAATTGTTTGGACCATTCTTGATATTTTTAATGGAGTTTGAGCGGGAAGTGAAACTGGTCGTGCAGAAGATTTCTTAGAAGTAGAGGTAGTTGCGCCACTTCCGAATTTCTGCAAACAAAAATTATGATAAATAATTAACGTAACCTTATACCTGATAATTAAGTGAATTAATGGCGGAAAATGCACATTTCTTCTAGGACAATCGTGATCAAAAGCAGAAACTGGATGTGTGGGGCATAAATAACGAATTAAAAATGTGAAATTCGATCCCAGATAACTTGGATATAGAAAAATTCACCATACAAAATTCGCTTCTGTAATAATCGCAAAAGTTCGCTGTAACATTGGCCTCCGACTAAAAGATTGTTCTAATCTTACAAATTCACTTCACTGTAGGAACGAATCACCATTGGAATACACTGAAAAAATTTAACGATTCTGGTGGAAACTTTCTCGCCGAAATAGTAGCTCCAAACCCTACCAAAAAATTCTGAAGAAAAAAAATTCATTCACTGATAATATTCTCAAATACACGTTGCAAAAAACGTAGGAAAATTCCCCCCCCTCCCATTGCATTTATTGGGCTCGAAAATATTTGGCCCCAAGAAATAATTTCATCCCTCCCTTCCTCAACCAGTCATATTTGTAAAAAAAAACGCTTCGAAATATTTGTCACCAAAAAACATAGCTCCAGACAAATGTGTACCCTCCCATCTCATTAAAAAGTTGATTTCCTCTCTGAAAATTCAACACCAGGAAAATTCGTCCTAGAGTATTTGCAATCCCTCGATCAAAAAAGAGTCACCTTTGGAATTTTTTTTACGTGGGAAATCGTATTGAACTTCAACTTCCAAAGGCGAGTTGACGTCCATTTTTGATCGCCAGATATTATCTCTCAAAATATTTTCATGAAAATTTGCACACGGCAGAGCTGGGCAAAATACTTTTTAAAAGTATTTAAATACTAAATACATTCAAAAAAGTAAAAGTATTTAAATATTAAATACTTTTTTAAGCAACATAAGCAAATATTAAATACAACTACTTTAAAAAGTATTTAACTACTTTACAAACTATTTAAATACTTTGTAAAGTATTTAAATATTTCGAAAAGTGTTTAACTACTTTCGAAAGTATTTAACTATTCACGAAAGTAAATACTTTCAAAATATTTAAATATTTTGAAAGTATTTAAATGTTTGGAAAAGTATTTAACTACATTCGAAAGTATAGTATTTAAATAGTTTGAAAGTATTACATATTTTCCAACATAAAGGGAAAGCTATTCCTCTTATATTCCGATGCCGCGACGTGCTTGTGAACTATCTACTTATACTTATGATTGTTGCTCCACTGGAAACCGCAATAAATCATAGATGAAAATACAAACTTTTGCGATTTTCACACATAATTAAACAAATTAAGCATTTATCTTCTTTTGGGTTTTACATTTAATTGTATTACTAATGAAGACATTTCGAAAACGGATATAGTTACCTCATCACTCATCAGTTATCAAAAATATAACTCTGCTATAATTATTATTAAACATTTACCAAAAATCCAAACACGAAAATTGTTTTAAGTAATGATTATTAAGAACTTCAAAAGATTAAATATTATTAAAATGATTAATGAATTGAGGGTGTTCTGACTTGTCATCCTCAAGGCATTTTAGAAACATTTAATATTTGCAGTATCAAGATCCTGCTAATTTTGACTTGAATAAAAAGTTAAAATAATTTTCGTAGTTGACTTTTTGAAGAATAGCAGGCTTACTTACATTTACACTTTTAACTTTATTTGACATCTTTACTTTTTTCTAATAGTTTTTTTGATCACTTACAGAGGTAACTGACGCTAACTGTAACTGTTATCGAAACGACTCCACTTGTAAACAAATTAAATAGAAATATTCGTGTATACACGATTATAACCCAAAAGAAGATAAATATTTAATTACGCAACTTTGGTACATTTTAAGTCATATAACAGTGGGTGGAAAGTAGACCTATCTAAGCAGCATTTAGCCGTTGGTCAATCCAACGTATCTACAAATTAGTGCGCATATTTCCGCGGACATGGTAAGTGGTAAGTTTGAAGGGACTTGTATTTGTCTCTGTGTGCAAATAATTAAAGCATGTGATACCCTATACGCTTCAATGCGATTCTTATGCATAAATACCTACTTATCAAATGTCGTAAGAATTTATAAACTATTTAAGTAACATTAATTATTAGTATTATTACCCATATAAGAGGAGCAGGCGAGTGGACATGAGTAGGAAGTAAAGTAAGTTACACACCTACTTACACCTACAGAGTAGGTAGTAAGCGAAAGCTGTTTGAAAGTATCTTACTGATAGGCATATTGATTATTAATTTTTAAAAATTAGATATTATTATTATTATTATCTATAGGACTGTAGAGGTTCCTCAAAAAGTATATATCCTTCAAGAGTATTTAAGTACTTTCCAAAAGTATTTAAATGACCGAAAAGTATTTAAATAGTTCAAACGTATTTAAATACCCCCAAGTATTTAAATACTTCAGAAGCATTTAAATACTCTAAAAGTATTTAAATATTTCTCAAATATATTTAAATACTTTTCAAAAGTATTTAAATCCTAAATACTTTCAAAAGTATTTGGACTTTCAAATACAAGTACAGTGTTAAGAAAAGTATTTAAAAACTTCAAATACTTCCCAGCTCTGGCACACAGTATTCTTATTTGTAACAACATAGAGCAGAATTTAATTCGAATGTAGAGGACATTGATTTGTATTCTCGAAACTAAGCAAATTTTCTTTGAAAAGGAGTTTTTTAGAGAGATCTTTTCTACTGGCAAATATTTCAGACAGAGGATTTATTTAATTTTCTGCAGACAAGTTTCCTTGGTGTAGTTTACTGAATACAAATGACCCCCTCCCTCAATTTCATGTAGATTTCAGATCATGTATCTCCTAGAGCGATCTAACATGTTATTGAATTTATCCTTTGCGCTGTAGATACGATCTGTTTCCGAATATTTGAAAGAAAATACAACCTGAAAAATTTGGCTCATCCAATTTTTGAGGAATATTCGCTCTCAAAAATAATTCGCGAGGAAGCTCGCCATTGTTGAGTGATTCTTTTTTAGGCCGAGAGAATACGGCCAAATGTTCTAGAGACAAATTTTCCTACAATCAAGACGCCTCACTGCAAAGCAAGGAATTGCCCTTCTTTAAGAACCCTCGGTTCTTAAACCAAGGGTTTCTCTTACAGCTTTTCTGCTGCCACACCTGTGTGACCGTGATATCACACCTATACAGTTAAACTGTGACATACAGGGTAAAGCTCAAGTAGTAATAGCATCAGTATAATATCTCAGGAGATTGTTTCAACCTACTTCCCAGTAACGAGATAACCATCCCCGAAGGCTGTACACTTTGTACAGACTCTCTACAATAACTCCCAAAATAGTAGTTTAGATTAGTTCTATTTATTTGTGTTTAAGATGTCAAAGTAATCCTGTAATATTATATCAAAAATTGAAAGTTTTTACGTTAAATTTTCTACAAATTCTTTTTTACATTAATTCTAGGAAATTTTGGTATCAATAGTAATCTGTAAATTTGAAATTCTATTGCATTTGGTTTGGACGTAAAATTAAATTTTGTTTCAAGGAATTTTTTCCCACTATTTCAATACAATTTGCCAAATTCAAAGGTTCATTTTCTTGCCGATTTTATCTAATAAAAAATGTGAAATAAAAAATCTCTAAGGTGTTTTTATACCATGCGATCAAAAATGAGTTGCTGTCGAGTCACCTTTCGAATTTTTGTTTACATGGGAAATCGTACTTAACTTGAACTTCCAAAGGCGACTCGACGGCAACTCATTTTTGATCGCCCGTTATGTAAATAATTTTATTTGTTACTCAGTTGTAAACGTTGATTAACAAGACAAAACGCAAACGGGTAAACGTCATGTTTAAACGCTACTGACTTGTAAAACTGACAGCAGACCTGTAAAAATTTTACAAGTTAGTAATCTAGTAATTTCATTGGCCAGAATTAATGCGAAGTCTCTGTTACATGGATCACATGATATTTTAGACATTTCGTCAAGATCAATTTAAGAACTAATTATTTACGTTTACAAATGAGTAACAAATAAAATATTGTACATTATACGCCAGGTAATAGTTTTTACTGGCTCTAGGATATGACAGGCTCGCCTGACGGCTCGCCAGTCAACTTCTATCGCCAGTAAAAACTCACTTACCTGGCTAATAATGTAAAATACTATAGAATGTGCCGCTCCACGCACCTTACTCGCCTGACCTGGCTCCGTGCAAATTTTTCATATTTTCACGAAAAGAAGGCATAGAGGACCACCCATTTGATAACATTGAGGAGGTCAAGAAAAAAATCAGGGAGGAGCTGTCAGCCATTTCCAAAGATGATTACAAATAATTTTCAAACAGTGGAAGCACAGATGGGACAAAAATGTATTATTTGTAATGGAGAGTAGAGAAGGGGATAAGATTCCTTTGTAAAAAACGAAAAAAATAATTCCACATTTTTTGGGTACACTCTCGTATTTTCCTAGAGATGATTTTTTTCCGGGGAAAATGTAAAACAACTGAGGATTTACTGAATTATCCCGAGGCGAATTCACTGAATACAAATGAAAATGATATCCCGCTATTTCCTGATGGAATCAAAGGGGACGCATCAAGTGGTCACACAACCTATGTACCATTGACTGTTTCAGTGAAGGGGTTAATATATAATTAGTTAAAACTTGACTTTGAAGTTAACATTTCGCTAAAATTAAATGAGTCAAGCTGAATCCTCAGATTCACTAGTTTTTAGGGATGGGGAAAATAACTACATAATGTTTGAAGTAATAAGGAATACTGCTTACCTTTAAGGAGATTCTTCCTAAGTTTTCATGGAGTGCTCCGTTCATGAGGTCATAACTTGAAAGTAAATTCATGATCATTTATACGTAGAGCCAGGGCTAAACAGTACCTATAGGCCTCTGCGCCTTTAGACAGTACCTAAAGAATTCTGCGACTTTTTATACTACAAAACTAATGAAGTGCAGATATTTTCAAGCATGCCTAATTAAACCCCAAGCATAAGCATAACAATTAGTAAGCTCAAACAAAAGACTCGATATACTTTATTAGTGAAGTTCCAGCAATGTTAACACAAAAAATTCAATGCATAAAGAGGCTGGAGCTGGAGTCGCCTTACTACCAACTAAAAGGCATTCTATACTGGCACCTAGGAAGCAATTCAGCAATTGGTTTAGTGCAGCATTTTATGGACTAGGATAGGAACTTGCAGAATTATAAAGTAAAAAGCGAGACAAATGTGATAAGCATGGATGCGAGTGAACCACACAAAAATTTTGCAATCTTTATATCAAATGTATAAGGTAATTTACACCACCTTGCTGTACGTTACAATATAAATTACCTGCGTCTGTATAGATGAGTCTTTTCGCTTAATAATTTCATTAAAAGCACCCCACTCGCCTTCCAAATTCTCCACGTGCAACCACGAGGATGGGAATTGGAATCTCTGCCGTTCTAAAATGCGCTGGCCCTCTTTGTACGTGTCCACTTGCTTTTCCCAAGCCTAAAACGCGCATTACACTTTTCTATTTAAAGCATCTTCGTTCCTTACCATCATGCTACGTTTCAGAGACTGAACATACGTAATAAAACTAACTGCGTCCGATGTACTCGCTGCTTCGATGCTCTGCATTTCTAATTCGGAGCGCGATTTCGATACTTGAGTATGGAATGTGGACATTTCGTTTCCTAGTAATGTTCCGAATTTGCTTAGCACCTCCTTGTGCCAAGAGTCGTATTTTAACGAGACCTTGCTTTGCACCTTTGCAAAGTCGATGGCGATGGGACCAAATTGGCGTCTTGTGTCTGAAGTATCAAAGGTAGTGCGCGTTTTCCTAAAAGAACATTTATAATAAAATAAAAACACAAGAGTGGCAAATATAACGGGGAGTCGATGCTATATTCGCTTTTTTTTGCCAATGTTGCCAGTTTTACTAACAGTTTAAATACAGAGATAATCAACTTCACCATTACTAAAGTAGAATTTTCCTTAGTTTGCACGCATGTATTCAATTCTGATTTTGGAGAATATTGTAATGCCAACGTATTAACAAAATAAGCAAAATCATTTTAAACCACAATAAACGTTGGAATTACGTGTTTATGTTAGACGTTTTAGTGCTTTAGCTGATAAAACATTCGTTAGTTTCGTAACGAACAATTATAGAAGTATAACTTATCACTGCGATATTCTGTGCTAAAAGTTGCCATCGGGTTTACCAAGAAAAAGTAAGCAACTTTTCTAATCTCTGGTTAGTTTGAATGAGAAAGAGATAATGGTGCTCCACTTTTACCAGTCGCAGCAGTAAGAGAGGTGAGTGGTTACTTCAGTAATATATGAATTTGTATACGTAACAAGTTTCATTTCACAGAGAGTTGTAGATGCACATAAATATTAGCCTGCGCGCAGTGACTTCTATTTCACGAATTTCTGAATCAGGCAAACCTCTAGAAAGTCCTAAAAAAACAGGACAATGTAAAAAACCTGTTAGCGATGTTGATAGTACGAAAAATCAATTAAATTGATTTTTTTTAAGTTTTTCCTTTACGTCCAAGTAATAATGTCCACCTTGTTAGTAAAAGATTACGACAAAGACAACCTTTTACAAATAACTACCGAAACATTTTTTGATTAATTAATTAATTAGTTAATAGAAGTCGTGGATGTAAATGGCCTACAATGCGCAATGTCTGTATGGCTGCCTACATATGTATTCTCTTCCATTATCTGCAAGATGCTATGTAAACATACTTAGTGATGACGTCATAATACACAGATGATGAGCGCGCAAATTAAAGAAACATTTTAGTTTGGCAAAGAAAATATTGCATTCAGGCAACATAGCATTGACCCAAAAACCCTTGCAGGTTCCATCATTTACAAATATTATGAACACACATTTAGTACTCTTGAGTTTTTACTCACTTGATGTCATTAAGACACACCATCCACTTATTGATATCTTCTCCTAAACAGCCGTAAAGATTATCGGGTTGAAGATCCCACAGAGACTGATAGTTGAGCCATTCTTTAACGTACTTCTGCACTTCTTTAATTTTCTGATCAATCGCATTATATGCGTTCTCGATAGGTGTACCGCCCGCGGGGAATTTGGTTAAAATATTTCTGTACGTCTCGGTAATGGGCTTATCGACGCCCACCTGGTATCTGCTACTTTGCAATCTCTGTTGTGACATAACGATCGCTTGCCACGCGAACAGCTGCTGCATTATTTGGAATCGAGCCTCCTCGATGCTAGGATATAAGTACATGGTCTGATTGGTGATTCTAAATTCGTGAATGAGGGTTTGTATTTGCGGATCTCCGCCGGGTTTGTGCGTTGGATGTGTAGGCGCGTCGGTGTCCATGCTGTGGTCAACTTCGTTTTTGATCCCGTTTAGAGAGTCCGTCCAAGCTTGCACGCCTGCCTGTAGACGGCGAGCCAAATTCTTCTCGACCTGTAAACCATTTTTATTACAAGCTCGGGATAATAAAACAAAACCGTATAGTACCTCTTCGTCCAGGCGACTGACCCAAATGTGCAAATTGGAATACTGCTTTAAGGATAGATCGTCAACAGCATGTTGAATTTTTGCCAAAATATCTGCAAACGTATTGGCGGAGTATGGACATGTTTCGAGTGATCGAACATCAACTTCTAACTGCTCCCCTATTACAACCAATTCTTCCACCCGCTCTTGAAAGCTGACGACCGCGTCCGAAAGTCGTTGCACGTAAGGGTCCAGTTTGTAACTTTCCCAAACAAGTTGAATTCCTTCGGCAATCAACAGCTGCACTTCCTTCCGCATGCCTGCCACGAGTGGTATTATACTCGCCTTATCTTCGATCTAAAGTGATGGGTAAAGTTTAACTTATGCACACAAAAAATGTACAGAGAGGTTCAAATTCGTGGCTCACTGTTGGGGTCGCAGTAACAGTGGCAGAAATAGTGTACCTTAAATAAGGGCAAAGTTGCCCCTTTTTGTGACTAAAAAAATGCATTAAAAATCCAATATGGCGCCCATAAAAAATAAGAAAGTAGTGCTCTGTAGTTTCTACATGTAGTGTGTTTTAGAAATGCTGATAGCAGATTCAGATTCTCCGAAAAAATGTGCCCACAGAAGGCGCTAACGGGGACCGCCCACTTCCAGCTACGGAAAATGAAAATGAAATTTGACATTTTTAGTTTTTTGGTGATATC
This sequence comes from Photinus pyralis, assembly GCF_008802855.1. Lineage (NCBI taxonomy): Eukaryota > Metazoa > Arthropoda > Insecta > Coleoptera > Lampyridae > Photinus > Photinus pyralis. The sequence goes on from NW_022170249.1 coordinate 64,017,452, forward strand.
TTGGTTAATTTCAAATGCGGTGAACCCAATTGTGAGCTATGAATTTGAATGCAGCAGATTTCATCAGGAAGATATTTACAACATAAGACATACTCATGCACCGCTAGCAATTAATTTTATTTTATAGTTCTAAATGCATAAATTAGCAGAAGCTTTACTGATCGGTTTACAAAGGGTATCAAAATTTGATGCAGTACTTTTTCGGTACCATGGATAATAATCTTTTTTTATCCATAGTACACAATACAAGGGTCATGCCCGATACGAGCAAAAATATTGGACAAGTAGGTACATGCAAATAAGCAACAACTATTTTGGCTTCGTTTACATAAAGCTACCTTTATAGAAGTTTGGATACTATTTCCTTTCGCTAGCTAATGTATTAATAAAACTTGCTATATTAACATTGTACTAGACTCTATGGTATGCAAAACAGTGGCGTATTTACGGGGGGGGGGGGGATATATCCCCCCCAGAAGAATTGAGTTATCATCATAGCTATTAGGTATTTAGGTAATACTCCGCTATCCGCTCCGCCCACTTTAAAATAAAGGCAATAATATATAGGTATATATAGAGAGCAATTTTGGTTTTGGTTAAAGTCTAAAGTCACTAAAATCTAAATATTCTGTAGTATTCAGTATTCACTATTCAGTGAGTGATCAGTGTTGGCAGTCAACGATTTGGCTATTCGGCATTGATCGGCAATTCGCTACATTGATGCCCAAAATAACAAATAGGTATCAGGTACTTAGTACTGCTACTGAGGTGAGGTACCTGCGTCCTGCCTTTCACGAAATGACGAAAATAAGAATTTTAAATTTTAAAAACAGGAATTTTTTTGCCCATAACTTTTGATTGAGACGTCTAATCGAAAAAGTACGAATCGTTTTGGATTCTACGCACCCAAATTAATAAGAAAAAGTTTTTTCCCGAGAAATTTTGGTGCAGTCGATTTTTGGTAAAAAAGGAAGAACTGCCTTTTTTTTGCCCAGAAAAAAAAATTGTCTCAGATCGACCGGAAAAAAATATTTTCTTATAGAATGTGGCCTGTAGAATCCATAATTCCAAACAGTTCCAAGATCGGACTACTAGATCAAAAGTTACAGCCCTTTGAATTTTTTGTCGAAATTGGTTTTTTGCCCATAAATATACCTATTATTCAAAGTTTTCGTTGACTAATTAAAGCAAAAGCAATAAAGGGGCCTGTCAGCAGTAAGAAATAAAATACCGTTCTAATCTAATCTTTTTCGCCTGTACAATAATAAATAGATAAATGACTACCAGCATCAGCAACCCAATTTCTATTTCTTACCCCCCCCCCTTTCTAGTACGCACTGGGTGACTGCATGTGCCACGAACTTGTTTAATCCCCCCCCAGAATACATTTCTACGTACGCCACTGATGCAAAAAAGTAGCATTCAAATACTTGAAAATATTGTATCTGTCCAATCAATCTAGGGTAAACAAAAATGTAAAAAAATTTCTATGAATCTTCCTCTTGAACATAACCAAAAACCCCAATGTGGAGAGTGCGCAACATGCCGTCATTTTGAATTTTAGATCCCTTTTTTTCCGCAATATCTGAAAAACTATCAACTTTTTCATAACCACTTATATTTACAAAATGAAACCTCTTCAATAATTTCATACAAGAAATGTACAAACAGTTTTTCGGTAGTTCTGATTTTTGGCGATTTGTTTAGGATGTTGGCCCAATGAATAATCCAAGTTTGTGGCATCGGGCGCCAGATGCAATTTTGTCAAAAATCGAAAAAACTGCGGAATATTCGGCTTTTTTTCAGATTTTGGCGGTTGTAACCATAAAAGATCTAGTTTTCAATAATACCTACGCAGCACGTTTTTAAAGTAGACTCAATTTGCTACAATATGAGACCTCAAGTGTCTCTATAGATCCAATAGTTTCTGAGATACATACAACCTTTCAAAATTTATAATTTTTTTCAAACTTTACGACTTTAAATGAATGAGAGAACAAATTTTTTTGGCACATTCATTGTTTGTTTTTATTAGAGGACTACAACAAAAATTTCGATGAAATTACTTCATAAATCAGGAAGTTGTCTATTGCGCATACATGGTTTTGTAAAGAAATTATAATTGGAACTAGACTTCCTGGACTTTTTATAAGTTTGTTGTAGGAAAATTAATGAGCTTTCATTTTGTAAATATAAGTGCTTATGAAAAAGTTGATTGTTTTCGAGATATTAAAGAACAATTTAAAAAGGGACCTAAAATTCAAAATGGCGGCATATTGCGCATCCCTCACATAAGGTATATAAGTTTGTTTATTTATTTGGCGACTTAGGTAGTAGATTAACTGATATTATAAAGATGGCATTCCAACGGACACAAATATGAATTAAAAAAAAACAGTACAATTATTAATGCTCCACAAGCCGCCTCCCTAAAAAGCTGTTAAATCAAAAAAATCTGTTGTCACAAGATACCACATTTGGATTAATCGATTAAAAAAACAAAATAATTTTTGGAACCATCCTGAGATTCATCCATTACTTGTATTTTTACCTAATGGGGGGGGGGGGGGGGGGGTTTAGTCCATTAATCACGTGACTCCCGCAGGGGGGGGGGCGAACAATCACGAAATGTCATAAGCGAGGAAAGGGTGAATTGAGATAATTTTTCGCTAAAACGCGCGATTTCTAAACCTAAACTAAAAAAATACACGTGATTATGGAAGGGGGGAGGTTAATCGTAAATCTCAACACGTGTCACCAGGGAGAGAAGGGGTTTAAAAGTTGCTAAAAATCATCACGTGATTAATGGCCAAGTCCTAGTCTGATACAAAAGATATCATCATAAAAAATTTAACTAATAAATAATTTATGATTTCCTTTTCTTAATTTAACAATTATATCCTAATAAAATACCCAACAACATACCTTTTCTAGCGTCATTTCATAAGTCTTAACGCTTTCGATAAGCGAAATCGCAAACGGGTACAGCTGATTGGCCTGATGAGCCTTATTGACAATGGCCAACGGAACTCGAAAACCCAAACATTTCAAATTTCGGACCTCCTTCGCTAAGGTTATGATCTCGGGAAGAAAATTGACCCTTAGCTTTAGCACATTTCCTCGTCCACTCCTGGAACGTACCGCCTCAATGGTAAAAATGCGACCGGACACCCCCAAATTTCGTTGTTGCACATTTCTGGCCCACTCGTCGAATATTTCTTGAGTGTTTAGTTTAATTCGAAAGCTGTCGCCATCTGCCTTCAACTTTTGACCCTCGATGTGGTTTTCCCATCCTTTGCCCAGGACGTCTTCCACGCGGCGCAGGTAAGTTGTGAGTTGATGGTCGATTTGACGCGCCCAAATGATCGAACCGGAAACGGGAGGGATATCGCGTACTTTGCTTATGCGGGCGCTGTTGCTCTGAGGGTATTGCACCTAGAAATCGAACGTGATAGACAAAAGCGAAGCAATCGAAGTAAGTACTTTGAATTTCTCGTGCAGGGATTCTATGTCATCCTTGACCCGTTGAATTAAATGCGTTTGGTATTCGCGTATCGCCCCTCGAATGTGCGGCCGAACAAAGAGGGCGTTAAATCTGGAAAAGATTCTAAACATCTCATTCGCATTTTTAGCGGTTCCCAATTGATCGCGGAGATGCGCGGTTATTCGAGTTTCGACCCTGTCGATGCGTTCTTCGTAACGTTGAACGGCGGCGTCCCACGCGTCTTGGCCATCTTTCGAGATGTCTAAGCAGTCGACTTCTTTCACATTTTCGTACGCGACATTCACCTCCTGTCAACAAGCCAATTACAACACGCCACAAATATTTGTAATTCACGAACTTCAATCGCATTTGCGTCGGAAGCATCCAGCGAAAATGTGTCTTGTTTATTAACCTCAAGCTCCTCCCCTTCTGCAATGGCGGCAGCCTGTCTGGCAGATGGACGAAGCACTCTAACTATTACAGTGCGAAGCTGTTCGTGCTGTCTTCGGAATTTGCGCATGTGCTCCATACGACCTTGAAGTTTTTTATGTTGGGCTGTGACACGCCACACCATCTTCATGTGTTCGTCTCTTTTTTTCTTAATAATATCCCTAAACGATGAAAAATGGAATCAAAATATCTATTTGTTGCAATTAAAAGTGACCCATCTTACCTCAACAAAGCTTGCAATTTCTCGTATTCATCCTCCCAAGTAGAAAACACCTCAAAACAGTGCGTCATAACTTTCTCAAATTCTTCGAAGGGAATATGCATTAAGCGACGCGTTCCCAAAACCTTCAGAAGCTGGGCGCACAAATCCCTAGAAATAGCCTCAACGAGTCGTAAGCAACGTTGAATGGGATATTTAGTGCTACGAATCTTTCTCAAATGAGCAAAAATAAGTTGGACCGCTGCACGTATTCTTTCCAGTTCAGTGGCGGAAAGTAAATGATTTATTGGAAAGTCCTAGAAAACTATGTGAACTTTGCGAGGGCATTACTAACGTTTACCTTCATCAGTGGATTGTAATCATTAACAGTGGCGATCGCTTGTTTAAGACCGGTGTCGGTATCAAACGACACTGTGGCCAAAAACCGTTTGCCATGTTTCAAAATGTCCAAAGTTAGCGAAACCTCCATACTCTCGCGTTTCTCCTGTATGCGGTGAAGGGCGCGCTCCAGATTGAGCCAGAAACTGATTTCTTGAAGCGCGGTCCCGGATGAAGGATCTCGATCTAGTTTCGTCACTTTTTGAATCTCTTTAATCCATCTGTTGACGCCGTTCTGAAGTTGGTTGAGAAATGTGGAATCGTCCACCTTGTCTCCAAAGTCGGCCACTTTCGATTTCCGCGATTCATCCGCACAACGTTTGATCACACTCGCCACAGTTGGATGGACCGGCAGGGTTATCTCGGGGATGTCGATATTCTGTTGTAGGTGTAGTAGACCCATTTCTAGTTCTGCAATTGTCTTTTCAACAGTGGGGGCCATCTTGTCACCATCCCTGTTAATAACGTAACGCACGTTTCACTACATTGATGATTACCACACTCCTTAAAGTACCACAAAAAGATATGCTCGACTTGAGCAGATTCATATCAAATAGTACTTAAGCCTGTAGAATCTAACTAGAGATTCTACAAGAAACCAAAAGGTCTTTTTTTCAAATAAGAAGCGAGTGTGCAAGCAGATAAGATTCAAAACATCAAAATTGGCATTTCCACACTGTGGAATATTGGTAAATTATGCCAATGATTAAACGAAATTTGAGCTACTAAATTTCTAAAAAAAACATGAATCCAAGTTTGTTTGAATTGTCAGTGGGCTCCAAAATGGCGGACGAGTCAGCTGTGATATATACAGGGTGAGTTTTTTAATTTTCACTATGGAGATTTCGTAAACCATAAGTGATAGAAAGTGTTTTAAGCGACTTTGTATCTATTATGGTTTACGAGATCCCCATAGTGAAAATAAAAAAAAAACTCACCCTGTATACACTAGTAGCTATACATTTGATGAACCAAAATCAAAGCCGACGTGACGGCGATCTGCAATACCAGAGTAGCGTTGCGCGTTGACTATTCATTTGTTTCCTGCTTCTTCTAATTCCTCACTAATTCCACTATTCTATTAGTAATTCCCACTAACTGCTTTAATTCCCCACCAATTCCTCTACTTACCTCGAGACTTCTCTACTAATTTCTAAAAATTGTACACTAAAATTCCCTTGCGAAAATCCCCTCGGCGGTACCCAAATAAACGAGAGTTGAATGAAAATAAATAAATTAAAAAAAACTAATTGAATTTGTCCATTTTCGTACTGCCCCGAGCTATACGAGTGGACAAAAAATTCGTAATATTTTGTCATCAATCAAGGGCCATAAAAACTAAAACAAGAGTTGGCAAATGCGCTAAAAAATCACATCTCAAAAGTCTTTTTTGTTCATTTTGAGTAAAAAGTAATCTACCACAGAAAGATATGCCCGAGGATATGTCCGACCCAATAAGAATCATAATTATCATATTGGGGCATATGCAGGCTAGTAAATTTCCTATAATTGAAGGTATAGATTCAGGTGAAGTCTAGAGCACAAATTGGATAATACAAATGAATCTAAATCATCGACATTTGATGAAATTTTGATATGTCGAAAAAACTGTGATGGCAATAGCCATCTAGATAAAGCTAGAAAACTAAAAAACAAAACCAAAATACATTACAAAGGGTATTAGGTAAGACTGCACACCAGGAATTGTCTAAATCGAAATACAGAGGTTGAATTGAAGGCAAACCAATTTTTGGGTGCCTTGGTAATTTGTTGATTAATGTACAGCATACAAAATCAATATCATAGTTTATAGAAAATTTTCAGTTGCTGCCATAGAAGTGCCAATGTAATAATGAATGGGAAAGGATTCTATGTTAGAACACACAGTGTTTTCTGTCTCAACCTCACTCCTTTGGGTTGCACACAAGCATCTTTTAGTACTAATGATGTAAGCTCAATAAATGAAAAAAAAATATCACAGCAAAAACTGTAACTTAGACAAAACCAAACACCTACCTATCAGCTCGTCCAGATTCTTTGACATACGATTTAAAATACGGAGCTACAGATTTACTTATATAAGCATGAAGAGTTTCATACGGAGATCCATCACTGAAATTGATTATTCTAACTTGTGCACGAATACTTTTATCCGCCTCGAGGACGGCGGCCTTCTTCAATATCACTAAGCTGGCCATTCGACCATTTGTGTAATGCACCTCGTTGCTAATGTGATACGCGATAGGCTCCTTTTCCTCTTCGCCTTCGGGTGGTTGGTCATTTTCATCTTCTATTAAAAACCGACAATGAGCAAGTTGATAAATGTTAAAGGTTACCTTTAGAGGAACTTCTCTGCACGTAGAGAATGGAAACTTGAGGGTCACTCAGGAATTTCCGAATGTATTCTTGATTATTCTTATCTTCGAGTGCAGCATTGAGCGCAGGTGGTTCCATGTGTGCATCATCTTCAGGTAAGAGAAGAGTCGCCGCCTTGCGAAGATAATTCGCGAATGCTGTAAAATCGACGATTGGTACATTTTGCGGTTCCGGCGCACCGTCACCGACTTCTAAGGAATCTACCATTTTTTATTTCTACAAATAAATTAGAGTAAACATTGTAATTATTTAATTTAAATTAAAAAGACACTGGGATCGATCCACGTCCTACACGTACAAAATTACTTCACATACAAAAATATTGACCTTCATCCTGTAGACGTGAGTCATGCAACGTTGCCGTTTTACGGTCAGATGGTAATTATTGTATACACGGTGAATAGTATATTATTTAACCAGCAATTGACACGAGTGTGATAAGTGCCATACCAAACGCGATTAGTGTTTGTTGACTTCCATATCGCTTACGTATACGTACGTAAAAATTACGTCCATTATAAACACCTTCGTATGTTTCTATACAGTTCAACTTTGCGAAATTTTTAAGTTTTATGTATTTCTTACGTATACGGTCATTGTAAACAAGCACTTAGACGTGCACGTGGAGACTATGAGAACTACTTAATACCTTTCTTCCATAGGGGTTCTTTACACCCCTTCCATATATTATATAATCTAGCCGGTACTAGGTAAACTTAAATTGGGTTTGTAAAGCGCATGGAGTGTTACCTATGTAAATGGATTAGAAGGCTCTGTAAAGAATTTAGGTAATTTTTATGCATACCGAGTTTGGAATCAAAGGATCAACGTCCGCGGTGGTGGTGTCAGAGGTCAAACTCGGTTCTGTGACGGGCCCCCAGTGATTTATCATAAATAATAAGTAATTGTAGGCTAATAATAAAAGAGTTATTATTAAAAGCATTATGCGGATCACTCTGTAATTGAGCGAAAGCCTGTTGAGGGCTCAGAACAAGAGAGGGACAATAAATAAATGAATTGTGTATTTTAAGAGTACGCATCCACAGACCAGGAATACGCATCTATTCGTCGATTCAATCACCGTGTATATACTTCAAATGTTATTTAATTTGGCAACATGTATTTCTGCTGTGCTGTCAAGCTGTCATTTCTGAAATTCGAAGTTGTTTGAGGTTATGTAGTAAAATTTAAAAGTTGTTGAAATTATTTTCGAAAAAAGTATTTAAAATGGAAGACACAATTTGTCCAAGATGCAAAACGACGAAATTTCAAAATCCATCACTAAAAATGATGGTAAACGTTTGTGGCCATGCCCTCTGCGAAAGCTGTGTCGACTTGCTCTTCCTAAAAGGCTCCGGTTCGTGCCCCGACTGCCGTATCGCTCTACGCCGAAACAATTTCCGCGTGCAGCTCTTCGAAGACGCGACAGTGGAGAAGGAGGTCGACATACGAAAAAGAGTTCTGCGAGACTTCAGTAAAAAAGAGGAGGATTTCTCCTCATTAAGAGACTACAACGATTACTTGGAGGAAGTCGAAACGATAATTTACAACTTAACGAACAATATCGACGTGATTAATACCAACAAGAAAATTGAAGACTATAAAAAAAGCAACAGGGAGCAAATCATGAAAAGCAAGAACAAGATGAGCCGTGAGGAGTATGAACTGGAAGAACTGTTGGAAATCGAAAAGCAAAGCGAGTTATCGCGACGAAACGAAATAAAATTAGAGGAAATGAAGACAAAGAAGAAGAAACTACGTGAAAAAGAGGCGCTAATCGATGAGCTAATGTTTTCGAATGCCAACGCGCAGAATATCGTGGAGACATTTACACAGCAGGTCAAGGAATTTAAGGAAGTCGAGACTAAACCGGCTAGTAAAGTGACACAATTTTCGACTGGTATTCAATTCGGACGTCAAAATCAGTCTTCATTCTTGCCAGTTTCGATTGAAGAGGGGCCACTTTTCGTTTATAAACCACAAGGTATGGTAACAGATGGGCCTTATCCTCCTGTGGAGGAAGAACTGTCAACTCTGGGATATAACGTACACATTAGAACAGAGACAGAACAAGAGAGAGCTGGCGGTTTTGTGTCGAGTATTGCTTGTATGAGGGCACTGCAAGATGCACTTGCTGGTTTATATCATGTTAAAAAAGCTATTGCGTAATTTTTTGTATGTTATCGAATAGTTAATGTAAATAAAACGTTTTGCGTATTTATTGTACATAGGTCGATTTTCTAATGGTTACCTTTGCCTATCTGGAAGCTGTGCCAGATTAAGTAATCTGAATAAACTTATCACAGAAAACTGAGTAAAAAAAACTTAAGATTGAGCTGCATTGCACTGAACGCTGGGTTGAAGTCCTATACAGATTTAATAATTTTTCTTAGCCCACTTTGACGGGACAGGACGCTTTCAAAAGGGTCTCAAAAGTCTTTGCAAAGGTGTAGTTCTGAGAATCCCTTAGAAATTTTTTGAAATGACTACACTCTGGAAAGGATCGAGACATAGAGGGGTAAAAAACTTGTACCTAAAACTCTAGGAAGTGTGCCAAGAAGGTTGTCAAATTTCAGACTGCTCCGGAAAATCATCGAACGCCACAAGTTTTTTCAAGTGCTTCCATTAGCGCTAGAAGACCCAAATTTTCTAGTTTACACAAAATAGTTGCTCAAGTGCTTTCCTGAACGTTTTAGCAATTTGCTAATGACTTTCAAGAAGGTAGATGAGCTCTGAACTGTTTAAAATGTCCTGGAAAATGTTGCATTGTTTTGAAAAGCAATGGAAAATCCTGAGTTTTCCAAAATCTTCTATGCGGACAAGATGAACAAAGAAAAACACCAAGACCATATGTTGACCAATTCACTTTGTAGAAAGACAGACAGTGTTAACAAACGTAATGCATCATTCATATCTATATAATTGTGATGCTTTACAAGTATATATAAACAAAAACTAAAATTAGTTTGCGCAATACAAGACTGTTACAACTATTGCTTAACATTCACAGACATAAAGCCATTTGTACTTTTTATTAGCTTCACTGTTGGTAGATTTGTGTCAATAAATTAAAGTAGACGATATACTGTAATCATTAGTTAGTATTCACACATACACTGTAGCACTCAACCTTATGAAAGGATGGTAATAATGTAACTATTAGGTAGACTGTGTGTGAATATAAATGCTTATATCTGTCATATGATCAACAACATTCCATATCACAGGTATTCCACACACCGCAACCTGAAATAACAATGACCATGCTTAAAATTATGGCACATATACTACTTTTATATACACTTACAAACAATAAATTAATTGATTAATATTGTCAACATTAGTAAAGGAGGACAATTTAAACAGCTGCCTGAATAGTAGACCGATGCAAGAAACAAGTTCAATACTCTTACTTTCTATGTTAGTATTTCAAGCATTTACTATAAAGACCTTAGAATTAAATTTTAATTGACAATTAGTATATCTAACTACCTAAGTAACGGGCAGTTGACATAAATCTATCTTGGCAGTGTACCACTTTGCTATTTTACTAGGGGCCACCTTTTCAATACACAAGAGATTCAAAGATGGCCTGTAAAAATTTAGAAATAAACAAAATTACAATGTCTGCTCACCCAAAAATTTGAATAAATCAATTATTGTAATAAATAAATAAATACTAACACTAGAAAGATACTTTTTCAGCTATAAAAAATTAGCATACCGAGAACTAAACCGTTGAATCCTAAGATATCGGCTGTGTCAAAGTTTAGTTCTCTACCTATGCGCCGACGTCAGTGCGTCAAATGACACTACACATAAAAATGTGAGTTGGTGTTGCACATTAAGACAATGTTCGTTAAATTCTAAGACAGCCTTACACATTTTATATGTTCGAATAATACAAGATACGATAATAAGTAAGGCGAAATACAATTTCTTTATAAAAATAAACTTGGTGTTTGTTCACTCTAAATTACTCAAGTAAAAACTATAATAGAGGCACTATTTTAAAGGAATTAACTACGCTATAAGACCACTTGCGAAAGTTGTCAAACATTAATGTAAAAAAAATGACAGGGCAAGTGTAAATTATCGGAGATCAATTATTTGACTATTTGTGGCAAGTGGCCGATGACTTTCTCTTAAAGCTATTTTGATGTAAAGCTTCTTGCGGAGAAAGCAGTGTTATAACATAACATTGCCTTGGCACGATAATTAACAGCAGAAAAAATAGTAATTTTTTTAAAGGAATGCACAACAACGTTACATTTAAAACATATGCTTATTATATGATATATCTTAATTATATCTAAGCAATAAAAATAAAAAACATTAACATTATTTAAAGCTTTAGTACACCAATCTGTTATTTGGCAATGCAAAACAGATAATATAAAAATAATCTTTGCCAACATGATAAAATGAGCGTTAAAGTAAGCGATCTGTTTGGTACATCTTCCTAGTATAATGTACAGAACTAAAGGAGAACCGGTTTAATAATCTCACAATGGGAAACAGCAATTTCACATACTGTCAGGGGATACACCCTGTGTATTATCCACTTAAGAAATAATTTCTTGAAAAGGACATCCAGTATCGATTTGTTTATTCCCAAAACTACTTTATTTATATGTATAGGAAAAAAATCAGTACTTTCATGTATTGTCACATCACACACTCCCCAGATATGTCATTAAAGCAATTATAGAGGGTGGCCCATGACAAATGCCCTAGCCATATCTCAAAGATTTCTTACACTTAGATTCTATGTAAAATTCTACATACAATGAGAGCCTATGTTTAACTGTTTTTGACAGATTTAAATTTCAAAGATGTCTTATGCAACCCCAATCATAATTTTTTTCTATACTGCTGTTGCTATTTATCTGGAGCTGGTTGCCCTTTAGAAAAGGTTCCATTGGTGAACTGTGGATATTTTGATTATAAATGCGTGACGTTCAAAAACTAACATTAAAAATTAAATTAAAAGCAAACTGAAAAAAGAATTTATCAAAGATAAATTGTAGAGGACTAATCTTTCCATGAGTCTTCTTCACGAACACGAACCGAAACTGGCACCCTGCAGCCCCATAGACCAGCATGGCACTGCAAGAGTAAATTAAAACTCCAACCGTCAAACATCAAAAAGCAAATTGAGCCACTTTTTGATGGTTTTGATACGAAATATTTACAGAATGATTTACCAAACAGACTGATCCATTATAATCGTCGTCAATTGTATCAAGCACCGAAACCCAGTACCTACAGTTAAAGGCAGTATGGACAGAGCAACTCGTTGATAAAACACTTAACCTACACCTACACCACCATTTTTATAATGAGTATCCGCTTCTATATACACAATAATTTAATTCTCTCTGTTACCACAAAAAATTGACGGACAGTGTCCTTACTGCCTTTATCTGCATCGTGAACTTTGAGCGATTTCTTTGGCTTGAATCAGCTCCATTCGTGATTTAATCATTGTAGTGTTTTTGCACAGGCCGAAAGAAAACGCCTATGTAAGAGAATTAAAGCTAGATTGTTCGTTAGAAAAATACGGATATGCAATTATTATGAGAGTAGTAGCGAAACCTAAACAATTAAAGCACACAGCACTTTTTCTTATTTTTTTTACTGTAATTCGGTTTAAGAGGTGGTCGTTCCGATAGTTGAAACTTACGAACTACGCGTACTAATTCGTAAAACGCATTGTCAACGTTCATTCTCATCTTCGCGCTACATTCCATATAAGGAATTTTGAGTTGTCGGGCCAACGCTTGCGCTTCCTCCTGCCAGACCACTCGTTGGTGTTCCAGATCGACCTAAAATTACCTACTGAGTAAAGTAACATATTTAAATGTAGATAACTCACCTTATTTCCGACCATAAGCATTGGAAACTCATCTCGATCTTTTACCCTTAAGATTTGTTTGTGAAATTTAAAGATCTCGTCGAAGCTCGAACGTTCCGTTACCGAAAATACTAATAGAAAGCCTTCACCCGATCTCATGTACTGTTCTCGCATAGCGCTGAATTCCTCCTGACCTGCAGTGTCTAAAACTGAAGAACAATACATATCACATTAAATGCGTACGAAATTGGTAATTTTAACAAGAAAAAAATGACGTAAACTAACAATAAATAAACCAGAGATTATATAAATTTGTTATTTTCCCAGCATTCCTGTAGGCATACTCTTTAGGGCCAGTATTGCTATGGGGTATGTGTCCCTATGAGTATGCCTACCAATCAAGCGAAAGAGGGAGAGAAAGATAAAGGGCCCTCTCTCTTGAATTGTAAAGAGTACGTGAAATTTTAATACGCTGTAGATCGGTCACGAAGCGTTTGCTGATATGAACCCTAGGTACATTATATTTAAGAACACCTTGTATTACTGTATATCTTTTGACGAGTCACTGTCTTAAAGTAGACCCACTTTGCTGAGGGTGTTGGGAGGTTCCTTGGATGAATGAAGATGCACTTGGGAATGCTACAAGATGCTGCTCCCAGGAAGATTCTTGATTTCTTCAAAGATATTAACATTCTAAGGAAGTGAGACTAAAACTATAGGGAACAATAGATCTTAAGACCGTTTTTTTTTATTGCTCTTGTTGATTCTCTAAAACATTCTCGAACAATCGTGAGTTTCATTTATTACATGCGGAAGACAATTATGCGCTTAGTTACAGACTTCTCAAAAAATCTTAGAATTTCCTCAATATTGCTAATACCCTCGAGACAACGGAACTGTAAGCGATACCAGACGGGACCGTTATGGGGCATGATTCCGTAGGTTTGGAATTGCGCACAGGACATACTAATTTCAAACTGGGAAGTCATCAATTTAAAAAAAATATCAACTTCCTTCTTTTATACAAAATTACACATGACAAAACAATTACGAACCTCAAAAACCACCAAATATATACTTGTGGCTATTCAACGTAGATAAGTGTGAGTTATGTCATTTAAGGCGTCTAAAAATAAACAAGTAAGTAAAGTTTATAATGCTTGCCAGGAGAGAGTGCAGGTCACAGAACACCTGATTCCGGTCTACAATCGTATGTTTTTCATAGTAAACCATACGATTGTAGGCCAGCATCAAGTGTTCTGTGACTTGCATTCTCTCCTGGTGAGCCTAATAATCAAAATTTTATATCTAGCATGAAAATAACTAATCCAAAATTCCAATTAAAACAAATTGCAGTTCCTGCCGTGCAACAGCACTATTAATTACGTGATACTAAATCCACAGTTTGTTTTGGGATAGCAGCGTATTACCTTGGATATAAAGCACAAAAAAACAAAGCAGATATGCATTCCAAAAGTGTGTTGTCTCTCACGATAATAAAAAAAATGGTAAATAGAGGGTATATCATAAAAGTATCGAAAAAGACTTACAGCAGAATTGTACACAATTACCGTCATGATTTTTCAAAAATTGTTGATCACCAAGGGCATGCTGTATTCCAGTGGCGTATCAAACTTGAGTTTTTTTAATGGAACACCCCATACTTGATTGCAGATTTGGAAAGCACTTAATTTTTGATAACATACCTATTTAACTTTAACAATTTCGCTGTTGTTGAGAGAAACGCGCCAGTGCCTAAGTTTTGAATTGAGGCAAAGGTTAAGACCCTAGTCTTCCACTGTCACATAATTTTTTTTCAGGTACCTTATCAAAGAAATAAAACTTTTGATTGACCTTACTAAAATGCCATATTTTTTAAAAACTTCAAATGGCACACCCCTAAACAAATTATACGTCTGGGTAGCCGAAACTGTAAAATTTCCATTGATGCACCATAAAATAATTTCAGAGAAAAAACAAGTTAAAACACCAATTTGTAACGAGAATACAAGCATGAAATAATTTTTAATTTCTGATCGAATGACACCAATACCAAGTCTGTAAGTGGTGTAGTTCCAGAGCCTTTGTGACTCAGACAGACAGACATCAAGAGCGCAATATATAAAATATGGGGTGTTCCATAAAAAAAACACACAAGTTTGATACGCCTCTGGATTACAGCACGCCCCTGGTGACCAATAATATTTTAGAAACATGGTCAGGTGACGTTGTGTACAATTTTGTTGTAATATTTCTTTCGGTATCTTTTATGGTAAAGGTATTATGATAGAAGGGGTCTTAGATGCCTCACATGACTGATTGCATCACCACAAGGTGATGGGCGGTGGGTTCGTCACATCCCGACGCCAGAAATAATGATTTTTTATTGCTACTGTTGTATACAATTTGCGTATGCTTACCATAATAAACTAATACAACAGACTATCAAAGAACCCAAAGTCCATATGGATCAACCATGAACGATTATGTTGATTCCTGTAACTTTTTGCAAATCATTTTCATTTTCCCTAGCTTGAACAGTCGAATATGAACAGTTCCCGTTAGCACCTTCATGGGCATTTTCGGAAAATCTCATAATCCGTTGATGAATGTAAAAAATTTGATTTTGAAATTTTTTTAAAAATAGATGAATGGATTTTATGTACAAAAACAGTAGGTAAGATTTTACTTGTGCCCACTCTTTTTAGAACTCGCAAGCTGCCACTGCAACCCAATGCCTTACACGCTCACAAAACTTCTATGGCCAAACCTCTCATTTTGGACCATTATCACATTTTGATATAGCATTGTCCCTAGGCCTGGAACTCAAGCATTCAAGCCTGGTAGAAATACTGCTGGTTCGAAAAGGAAAATGCCTCAGATTTTTTTATCATAAAACAATACTTAACAAAACCTGGTAGAGCTAGAGAACAAAGGCAAGTATTGAAAAAAAATGTGCGATTAACATATACTCTTTTCAATTACATCTACCATTTCCTGGAACATGCCCGCAATTATATGACTCACAATTTAATTATGTACACACAAAAACGCTTTGTTACCTGTTTTCACTAAGCCATTTAGCATGAAAAATGCGACTACTTTCTTTTGTTGTTTTTCATTTTAAACGAAAAGGCATAGGTACCTAAGTGACTATATTCCTGGCATTTCCGGTTGATTTGTAGGATGTTTTTAAGCTGATAATTTAAATGTAAAAAGGAAATTTTATGGGAAGGAAGTGCTAATTTGCAAGATTAACATTTCTAATTAATAGGTAGGTTTGGTGCAGAGGCAAACCTACTTTTTTAAAATAGGGAATTCGAGATGGATTGAGTTTATTGTCGATAGAAAGTTACCTACTGTCCAACTTTGCAGGCACATCGTCGATTACGCATTGTTTCGTGTACGAATCTTCGATCGTTGGGTCGTAGTCGGTCACGAAATAACTCTGCAATGAAACGAATTAATAATTTGTGGCATTTTAATTAATAGATTTTGTGTAGGATTATGCAAGGTTATCAATTTCTCTCCTTATTTAGAGTGACAAGGTGTAGACATTTACAAAATTTTCTATAAATAAATCTGGCTCTACCAAAATTTCTCTTGTTAACAAATTGGGGGGGTCAGAAATAAACTACCCTCTCAAACTCACCTGAATGAACTGTAAAGTAATTGCAGATTTTCCAACACCTCCACCACCCACAATCACTAATTTGTACGTTTGCGAGTAGCTTTGTCTATCGTTTAATTTTGACATTGTTATAAATCCGATTTAATTACGTAAAATGGGTAACACAAATTTAGAAATGACCCAAAATAATAAAAGTTACGCCTACCGAGTGTTACTTTGTAAACTACAATGAAGTTTCAGTTTTACTTTTATCTCCATCGCGGCCCGCGCGCATGCGGACTCGTCAAGGATAATTAAACTTTTAAAATCAATTTATTTTAAAATTTCTATTTCGGTCCCAAAGTTTATTTTTTAAACCAAAATTTAGTACGTGATTTCATCTGCTGTAATAAGATCTATTTTAAAGATCAATACACTTGCACTTTTTATATTTTTCAATCGGCACTCCGCAAAATTAATTTAGTAACTACACTATCTATTATTAATAGCAAGTAGGGTGATAAGCTAGTTATTCGTCACCTAATGATAAGGGTAAATAACCTGATATCATGACTCACTGGCCACTAATGTTCCCTCATAGTATCCCAATGTACTTAATCCTCAACGGGCAACCCTTAGGAACTATATAAGCAAATGTTACAATGTTACCTGGGATTTTCATTCGTTCACACCTCTCCACACCCTCAAATGTTTTACTTCTGTTATTCACTGCCTTTGATTTCCTGGGCTCTGTTATTAGCATTCGCTATTAGCTTTTAATCAGTTTATCTATTTCCAAACGTTTTACCACCTCAACAATAGCTAAAAGTGACATTAAACTTTTTACCCATACTAATTGACCGGGACTAAAGGTCCCACACAGCACAGAAGGAGAGACGCGGAAAACTGAGACAAGGTATCTTGCTGGTCCACAACAGTCTAGACTTTCAAAAGCTGCTGTAGCTGATTGTGGCTTCGAACAAATTGAACATCCGCCCAGATCTAGCACCCATCAGTGATTATTTTTTGTTCCAGAATTTCAAAAAAACACTAAGGGGGGGGGCACAATTACGAACTTATATAGTAGCTGTTGAGGACCATTTTGCGGAAAAACCAAATCAATAATTATACTGGATTAAAGATGTCATATTGAAACGGTGTTATACCTACATTCAAAAGCAGGGGAACCTGAAAAATAAAATTTTGTCTTCATGCCTAGTTCGGGAATATAAAAACGACCCCTTGTACGTCACACGTGGTTAATACATTTCCCCATACCAAAATGTTTTCAAGTTATTCAAGATTTTTCCTTACTAGCCTTAGCATGCAAAAACGAAGAAAAAATTGACAAAAATTATTGCTTTTCCGATGTATCTTATAGCATTGTTTAAATACTTTATTTAAACAATGCTTATATAAGCATTGTTTAAATACCATACCATATGGTACGTTTGGCCACTGGGGTTTCAAAAGTACCCTTATCTCTCCTTATGAAAAAATGCATGGTTTTGGTTGCACGAATCAATTTTGGTTTTTTGGATTTTGCATACCTTTACAAAGCAAATAATAAATAATAACTTAACCTTTGATGCTGATGGGTATAGGGAATTGTGATATCAAACAACGTAGATTGTCATATACATTTCAAAAATGTAATAAAACCAGGGTGTTCTATTGAAAATAAGAAAGTTACTATCCATATTTGGTAAAATAGGAATAGTCCAGTCAAATTAGCGCAATTTTGGGCAAATAAAAACATTAATCGGTAAAGATCTGAATTTTGGTATACACATTTATTGGGACTTTCTATTGAACATACTGAAAGTCCCTGTCAAAATCTGTTGCACTCGAGCCGCCATCTTAAAAAAACGGTACACTTTACCAGTTTTTTGCCCATATCTCGGTAACTATTACTGATACGAAGAAATAGTTTAGATGAAAAATATAGTTTACTAAATTCCCTACAAAAAAGAGTATTTACATTTTTTTTGTATCTCCAATACTTTAGCTGTAATCTGGCGTTGAATACGTTAGAACGCGTTTAGGCCCCGTTTCGTAGTTGTAGGAAGGAGGCCATTTATTATGGCTACACCGATAGCTGCAACAGCAACAAAAAATGAACAGCATCGTCGTGCGATAGAGCATTCTAGCACTGACATAATGTTCGATGCTACTATGGCCCCTACAGTAACTCAAATCAAGCGAGAAGAACACATTTCGATTGATATCAATGGTATCGCAGAGATTTTGAAATGAAGGGTTTGAGCTCAGACAAGCTGAAGATGATGACGATATCCTTATAGTCAAGATCGGAATGGAATTATCTCTGCCTTCAAATGTCAATGTTAGCGCTGATATTGATCTCCTCGTTCTCCTAACTGCATTGGCCCCGCAGGATAATATGTTTTTCAAGAAACCACGAAAGGGAATAACTGAGCGAAAAATATATTTCTCGGGTATCTTGCAATCACATGAAGGGACTCAGAATTACATTTTGTTTGCACATGCCTTCACTGGGTGTGATACATCATGTTTTTTTCCAAAAAGGTAAGCGAAAATATTTAAAATTGTTGGAGCAATAAAATGATTTCTGATAGCCGAATCTAGCACTGTTATCCCCTTGTTAATCAGCAAGTTCAAAAATTCTGTGGATATGAAAAATCTCCCGAACTGTGGAGTTGAAGGAGAGTCCACGATTTCCTTGACCCTGTTCGGACACTGAAGGCTCCCGGTCCACAGTCAGTGCTCACATTGAAAATGAAAGTTCTATTAAGAGAGTTTTATGAGAAACCTTTAAACGTGCCTCATACCAAGCTTGAGTACGACGGCTTCTGTGATGCCAACCCAGATGAACCACTTCCACCACATTATAGAGTTTCAGACAATGCTACACTTAGTACGTGTGGAATGCAACGCTTTAATTGGAAAGACTTTCGCATATATAAGAAATACTAGCAGAATTTTCAATAAATTTAATGATTTGTGATTCATTCATAATACCTACAGCTCATAGAGCTGTAAAAAATATCTGCGCGACTGTTAGAGAGTTCAGGATACTTTATTCCCTATTCGATGTCGGATTATAGCTAAAGTATTGGACATACAAAAAAATGTTAATAAGCTTTTATATGGGCAATTTAATAAACTATATTTTTTATCTAAACTATTTTTCCGTATCAGTAATGGTTGCCGATATATAGGCAAAAAACTGAAAGAGTGCACCTTTTTTCCAAGATGGCGCCTCGAGCGCAACAGATTTTGACGGGGACTTTTAGTATGTCCAATGGGGAACACTAATAAACATGTGTACCAAAATTCAGATCTTTACCGATTAATGATTTTATTTTTTCTTATTTGACTGGACTAGAAGTGAAACGATCATGATACTATATTTATTTGAGAGATTATAAAAGACTATGCAAATTCTCAGATTTAAATGATCAATGAGAGCCTGAATACAGATTTGTTTGCGTGAAACAGCCTGAATATAATAGGTATTTTGGGCAGTGGGCATAATCTGTATTGGTTTTACTGAGAAATAAAAGTTTGTGGGCACGTGACTAATAATATAGGTAAACCTTTTGTTTGTAATTTCTATCAGTTTTATGTTTAATTTTGATGATTGACTGCGTACAAAAAGATTAAAGAACTTTCATAAAACAATTCAAAAAATATTTTGTAATCATGTGTTCCAAATAAATTCATGGAGGAGGAATGACGAAGTTGATAATGTTATCACAGATGTGGATAATTTTGCTTTTTTTTATCACACCTCATGTAAGTACATATACCTACATGGATTAAAAATAAATAATTTATATTAAACGTAAATAACAAGAAATCAGCTGTTTTAGGTTATTGATAGCGCAAATAATAGAGAAAGTATGCAAGAAAAAGTTTTGGCACCTAGTGCACATCTTGGTCTGTGCAACACAACATAAGAGCGCATGCTGCTACAAGTGAATTTTATGAAATATATATTTTAAAGGCTCTTATAGGCCAATAAGCTTTTACGTGCTCTTAAAAACGTTTTGAGAAATTCCATGAAGGTTCCAAAACTCTTGAAGCCTATAAAAGTTTTCAGTAACGCTGTTAAGACACTTTAGGAACCCTTGAAACCGTTTAAATAGGTACTGGGTGCCGACATGTAAGAAGACGAAATATGACACATCCCCATTATTCATATCACGGAGCCGGTTAACTCCTCCTGCCATCCCCAAATTGGTCATCTGCGCTTAGACCGCTCTCGCCTTCTTATGTGCCGGTACCAGTACCTTTACAATGCGATTAAAGACATAATACTGTAAAACACTCTAGTAAAGCATATGGCTGCAAATATAGCTTTGGATTTGGATTCAAATTTGTGTAAAATATAGTAGACCGTATAAGTTAACTTTAAAAATTAAATAAAAAGTTAAAAATGTTGTCTTTTTCAGTTTAACATATCCCTTCAAAATAGTGGACTAAAAATTTAATTAGGTACGTAGGTAACAATCAATTGTCTCCTGATGAAGATGCTACATACTACAACCATCTAGGTACCAGCAATTACTCTGACATTAGGATAAGCAAAGTGGTTGATATATTCCACTCTTATAAAGTATAAGTTTACCTTGTAGTACACTTATACATTTTATAACTATTAGGCGGAGTGTTCACACTGAGGTGATACACAATACGCGCATGAATAGATTCTTGAAATAGAAAGGGAGGCGATAAATAACATTCGGTTGATGTATTGTTCCATTTTTAAACGTGTTGTACGATGTAGAATGGGATCAATAGTACCAATAAAAACGTGTTTTAAAAAAGATTCTCTTTGATCCCATTCTAGATAAATAACATATCGTACGTGAGATGTATCGCTCAAAGCCCTCTCGTAGTAGGAAAATCCATTCAAAGACGTGCCACCTGCTATTGCTAAGAAAAAATTAAAGAAGAAATGGAAACTTCACCACTTCTTTAAGATTGATTCCCAAACGAAACACATTGGACCCTCGCTTGTTTTGATTCCCTCCACCACACATTTTTTTTACAGACTTACATGAAACACCTTGTATAGGAAACCTTAATAGAATTAATTTGGGGAAACTCACAGGAGGTAAATAGTAGGAAACGGTAGCGCATGCTAAATATGAAAGAAAATTGGAATTATATGGTACACAATGGTTATTCGAGTGGGTAATAGCTAAAACACTAATGAAAAAGTAGTAAAACAATTTAAATTCCTTGAAACTTGTTTACATTATGTACAATGTAAACACATACGTAATTTCTCATAGATAACGATTTTTTTCATAACTGGATATTAATGTATTGGCAAACTATTGCATAGTTGGAGAAAAAAAAACCTTTGAGCGTTCCCATGTATTTTGAATTAACTCACATTTTAATATAAAATATAGAACATAATCAAAATCATTTGAACAATTCTCTCAACTGTTAAAACCGAGAACTTTTTATCACATTCTACAAAAACAAGAAAAAATACAATCCTATTTTTGCTTAATTTATATTTTGATATAAATACAATAACAAACTATAGTTAATTAATGGAATACTCGAACATCTAACAATAGAGGTCAATATCACAAGATCAATAGAGAAACAAAAACTAAAAGTACTGCAAAAATCACATGAATTTTATTCAACTAAGATCTACAAAATAACTTGATCTGGGTAACTTATAGCAACCTGAGCCGGTTGTGGCTTTATCAGTGGCGAATGGCAAATAAATACTATGTACTTCACTTCGGCAAATAAGCAGTAAGCTTTTGTAAATTCTACACGTCAGCTATGAATCGGCAACAGCACGTTAGCGTTACACAAATCTAGTAAATACGTAACATTAAATGCTTCTCTTTCTGTACTTAAATGTTGGAAGCGTCCGTTGTATTGAGTTCCGTTATGTTGGGAATTGGATCGCGCCAATACATGAATTGAGAGTAATCATTAGCGGCTTCGAGTAACGGAGGAAACAGCTGGTCCACGTAATTGCTCATGTTGGAGTAGCTGGAAAAAAGACCCATTTACAATTACTAGGAGAATAAGTTGGTAAAATCTCTTTGTGCATTGAGCGAAACGTGATCGCATGCATTCAGTGACCAAGTTTGTTTTTGCCAACTGTAGTACTAGAAAATTACATATTATTGTTGCTCTATTTGACACCTTTAAGGTTTGTACAAGTTCAGAGTGCCATGTGGAATAGTCATTGTTAATCTAAAGATTTGATGAAATTTATATTAGTAAGATTTCCCGTGATTTCAATGTGGATGAATTCCAAAATGTTAATGAAAGCGCAAGCAAATGGATTTAAAGTAAGTAACAGCTTACCGTATATGAATAAACCACTGGAACGGGAGATTTGAAAAAATCAGAATAAGCAATATCCATTGATGTACATCAATTCCAACCCTGACTAGATTACAATATCAAAATTACTCTGCAATACGTATCACAATAGACTGTGAAATCAGGTACACTATCTGAATATAGCATCACCGTAATTTGTATTATATAAAATATATACTTAGATTGATATGAAAATAAAATATTTCAAAATACTTTAAAATCACAGTTTTCAAATTTTACTATTATCAACAGTATTTGTTAAAGCTCTGTTTCTGAATCAACAGAATAAGCATCAAAGCTCTTAAAATCGTCTTTAAATTCTTCATCAATTACAATTTTATAGAATAAAGGTGGAAACACATCATTGACAACCAGAGACTGACCGGTGTAACTGTAAAAATGAAAAAATAAATAACAATTAACAGATTTAAGTCACACGAATATCCCACTTAATACAAATTTCATCAAATACTTTTACCCAAACAACAAATTCGGTACTCACCTGGATTGGAAAGTTTGTGTCAGTTCATGTTTTAGTTCACCCTTATGATTTATTGTAAATATTCTAACTATTGGAATGCCTACGGCTCTGTATGCCCACACATCCTGTAAATACAAATTTTTATACAAGGTTTAACAATTTTTTCAATCTACAAATGGTAATGTAGAAAATTTTTTGGAAACTTTGAAAAATGCTCTAAAACTTTTGTTAAAGAGTAGGATACCTTTGAAATGTTAGTGTATTTTGGAAAATAAGTAACATACTGTGTAAAGCGATTTTAAAAAGATTCCAAACGAAAAATTTTGAGTATTCAAATTCAAAAAATGTTGCGCTTACATTAATCCTATTCCCGTATCCAGCGTAGAAAGGATTGGAATCAGCAGGAAACAGAGCTCTAATATCACTCATACAAGAAATTTTGAACTGTTCCGGTTTTTTTTCGATAACCTCGCTAAAATTACATACATCAGTTTGGCATACTTCGCCCACTAACACTAGTACCGATGAAAAGCGGTGATCAAAGATGTCGGATTTAAAAGCATCGGTCCATCGGGCATATTGAGATCCCCCTGTTTTATAGATTTGAGATACTCGCGCGTAATGCGTGCCTGACCGATAGCTCTCGCGCTAAGGTAAAGTAACTTATAACCGTTATCCTTTATTTTATTAAATAATTGAGCAACGCCAGACTGAGCCCAATCTTTACCCACGATTGGCAAGATGTGACCAAGCACGTCGGATCTAAAAGTCCTTTTAGAAAAAGAGAGGTAAGAGTATTATTACATACTTTGTGATGGTGCCATCAATGTCTGATATGACAATTTTGTCATCCCACTTCCACTTGTAAAGGTGACACTTGCACCTAGTGGTTCCCTGATATGCTGTAGTTACGCTAAACTCCACCTCATTCATTCCATCACGCAAATTTAAACTTTTCTGGAACAGAATTTGTTAACTTAAAATAAATTCAAATTCGAATCCACGTACTATTTGAATAGAGCTCAGCCTTAACGTTTTCCGACATTTATCAGATTTATCAGACTTTTCTGAAGTCGCCTGGCTTACGGTCGGCTTTTCTTCCACCATCACGACATCTTTACCGTGGTCACTTCCGGAACTTTGAGATCCATAATACCCATCTTCGACTGTGGGAGATTCCAACACTGATTTAAGAACAAATTTAGCAAAATTATTATTGAAAAAGCATTACACTTACGTTGCATTTCAATTTTTGTGGTCGCCACCTCCTCGACGGGTGCATCCACGTCTTTGGTCTCTTCAGTCTTCCCTAAGTCAATGGTTACTACAGTATCGGTGGAAGGGGTCGCCTCCCGCGATGCGCGACTGCGACGCCATCCCCACCAGGAGTATCCCCCCTTTGTTTCTTGTTTAGGTCGTTTGTCTTCGGTGGAAGTCATGTGCATATTACACAACTGGTCTATTGTGGACTGAAAGGGAGTGATTATGGTACCTTGAAAGATTTTATTGGGAAAGTCTGACAACATCACCACTTTTCCTATTTTTTTTCATTTAGCGTCTTTGTATACAACAGCAGGGGGGAATAGTATGTAATGCGACATTAAGGTGTTCTCGACTACTTTCCAGTTAAAATTTCGTGAATCACACGAGCCGATCGGCGTTTACCGATATGAGAAGAGTATAGAAAGTCTTAATGACAATGCGTTATGCAATTTCCACGAGGAAATTCATAAATTATGAAAATTTTGGTAAAGTTTGAAGATCTAGAAGATAACGCCATCATGGCCAATAAAACCGGAAATTAAACAGCTCACAAGGCTAGGTCCATTAGTGCTTTTAAATGCTTAATAGATCAGTGTTATAGCGCTCAAGCTAACTTCATGCTTACCGGAACCAAAACTCCAACTTTCCCTCTGATGTTGTGCCAATTATTGTGGATGCTTTTTAGTGTACAATAACAAAGTAACGCCAATTTTGGAATATTGGGGGCGTATCGATTTTGACCCCTCTACGTGTTTAGAAAAAAAAACGCTTGTTTTGATCCCCTATTCTATCAATATTTTTTACAAACGTAATTAAATGTTACATCTTGTATACCGGGTGGTGCCTAGCGCGACGCAGCATAGGGATTTCAATGGTAATTTCTTTATAGTCAATTACTAGCTCCCCTAATTATTTTAGAGCAAAAGTCTAAATAGGTTTTTTAGGTGAGAAATACATACTGAATCTGTTCATGCTATTACTCATAATTTTCCGTTTTTCAAAACCGTAGAAATCGACAAAACAAAAAGGTTCATTTTACAATAAATCAAGTATGCCTTGGAATTACATAAAAAAACAGCGATCACGTTTCATTATTTGCCTTTGACGTTTATTAAATTTATACTTGTTTATAAATTAGTTAAAGAACTGCAAGTGCAATAACGTTCATAATGTCCGTCAAAACCATCAGGAAAACGACAATACATTCAACGTTTTGGCTGCAGTAGCGGAAAATCCGAATATAAGTTTAGGAACAAATCTGCTTTAAATCAGTTTTTTTTCTTCGATTATGTAGGTACTCTGGTTCTCTCTGATAAACAAATAGTATCTGATGCAGATGCAGTATACATTCTCTAAAAAACATTACCCAATTGCCGCTTTTTCTTGCATCGGATAGTTGTAACAGAATTAAATATGAAAATCGTTCGACGTCAAACAACCATAATTTAGATGCGATGCGCTTGTAGTTTGTTAAAAGATTCCAAAGCATCACTGATTTATAAAAATGTTAATTTTTTGTTTTGTCGATTTCTACGGTTTTGAAAAATGGAAAATTATAACTAAAAGTATGAACAGATGCAGTATTTTTTCTCTAAAAAAACTTATTTAGACTTTTGCGCTAAAATAATTAGGGGGGCTAGTAATTGACTATAAAGAAATTACCATTGAAATCCCTATGCTGCGTTGCGCGAGGCACCACCCTGTATAGCGCCAGCCTTGTGACATCTAAATTATGAGAAAGCGTAGGCGGATGCGAGCCGTAATGAATTACGTCCCAAATTAAAATACGTAGTTACTCGCCTCAATGCACCACGCCACCACAACTCGCTGATAAATGTATAAGATGCCGCGTAAAGATCTAAAATATCAAAAACGAACCATCGCTATTTAAGAAATCGATGATTGGTATTTTGTTTGACGTCCTGTAGAAATCTTTAAAAACAGAACTTCCCAGAAATCTGATTAAAGCATCTGCAAATTTATATAAAAGACAATATTTGAGACTGAAAATCTAAGCTTATATTAATAATAATGAAAAATATATTGGATGTCTTTCATTTAAAAAAAAATGGCTGTCAACTACTAGTTGACTCAATCGATTTTAATTAGTGAAAATCAATTTTTTTAAATAAAGGAGAAATAAATATGAAAAATGGTGATGTTGCAAATCTTGTTGTTGTAATACCTGAGGTAGAGGTCGTTGATAAATCATCAAACTGGTAATGATCGGTACCGCAACTTTAAAATTATAGTATTTATTGTGTATCCGTACAACCAGTTTTTTGGACTCTAAAATCGAGGGATTGTTACATAAATCTGAAAATGGAACACTCTCAGCGCTAAATCGTTCCTCCGTCGGTTCAGTATCCCAGCCGCACAACGACAACGAAATATCGCCGATACACACAGACGCCCTAGTTGAATAGTATAAGCTAATAAGTTCTCCAAGTGAACAAATACTTACTGCTTTTGCTCTTCGAAATCGGAATCGATCGACTTGCAACCCTCGGCGCTGTTTGGACTTTGCGTTAAAGATGGCCCATTTCCTGATTCATAATCCATGTCTGCATCTGAACGTGATGCATAATAACACCGATTACAATATAGAAAATATAAAAAGAAGCGCAAGCATGACGGTGTACCCAACATAAGCAGAGTTGGATTTGGCTCAAACTGGGTTGACCCAGCCCAACCCTGAACACATGGCGGCAAGCAACAAAAAAAACCCAAACAAGACTAATTACCAGCACTTTTCTTCTCGTTTGTAGTGGTGAAATAGCGAGCGGCAACTTCCGGATCCATCGCGCCCGAGCTCAAATCCGCCAGATAGACGCCATCACTATTACTGGCCTGTCGCTGATGTTTCATGAAGGAGAAGACACTGCTCAGCATTGAATTGTGTTGAGCTTGCGTGGGAGTCTGACCGGCCAGCTTGTCACTGGCAGGATCCGCTATGGGAACTTTCGAGCTGGGAAATTCCCCCCACGCCCAACTTTGCTGCACTTGCATATCTTTATCCTCATCTGTAATCATGGCGGTAAAAACCATTGCTTAGATTTACGAGTTAATTACCTTTTCGGTTTTTTACTTCAAACTCGGTATCGGATAGAACACCTTCAACTGTTGTCGGCGACATCGGTCTCGAGTCGCTAGGCCCCGCCGTGAGCTCAGTATCACTGAAGAAATGAAAGTCTGGGTCCATAACCTTTCGGTTACCCAGAGTTGTGGTTTCGGGTCTTCTAAAAATAAATGTTTAATATATCCATTATTAATCCGCTTCAACTCACTGAATGTCGCGTAATTCAGGCTCAGAAACATTACTGTCTAGTGAGCTACGATCAGTACTCGAATCTGGAAGTTTTAGTTCGGTACCAATCTCCAAGGTTTCAATAGATGGCGGTTCCGTGGTGGAAGTCTTTCGCTGGGCGTTTTTCTTCTTCATCACCGACTTTTTTCGACGCTTTTTCTTGCCGTTTTTACCTTCGCTCAACGGCTCGTCAATTTTCGACGAGGTCGCAACCTCGGCGGGTGCTTTCGCCTCGGTCTCTAGACTGTCCATTTGAAAGATTGTTTCCGAGTAGCTATTATCCTTGCTAATATCATCGCTGCTAATTTTCGTAGTAGTACCGGAAGGTAACGATAACGTCAGATCCTCCACGGAATTTTCGCCTAATTCAATATTGCCTAATCCAATTTGTCTTTTTATAAAATCCTTTGCTCGGAAATCATCGCCCGCGTTTGCGGTGTGCCTGCGTTTTGTGTAATCGTTAACCTCGTTTTCGAATACCGGAGCTATTGATTCGGTTAAATCTAAACTGTTTCGACGTCGACCCTTAGACTTGTACAATTCTTCAAAGTCGACGGGTATTGGCGATGTGGCCAAATGTTCTGGGATTTCTTCTGAATCCGAATCTTGCACTTCTTCCACAAAGAAAGCTTCCCCACTTTCTCCCAATTTCATGTGTATATCCAAAGTTTCTCCATTCACTTGTATGTCTACCTATATAATTAAAATTAAAAACACTTAAAATAATCGTCACGATGACTATTAGAATAAAAGTAAACATAGATGGAAGGTCACTTACGATTTTCTCTCTGCTTCTCAAGACACCAATTTTTCCAAATCTAACGTGAAACGGTGAGCAGTTGAAGGTCCCGTCTGGTTGTTCAACAACCACGACGTCGATGGCACCAGTTAAAGTAGCCCCATTAATATCATTGTAAAAATCTTTAAAGTTGGAGATAAATCTCCCAATATAGTTCATTCCATGCATCGTGACTAATTTCGTTTACTCTTCTACTCGAATAAATTATTGTTCGCTACCATATTAATTTACTAGCGTCTCTCTAGTTTACTTTTGATTGACTGTGAAAAATTCGCGATTGCGGTACTATTAATACCGTCCCAGTATCGTGATGCAAGATCTCATGTGTCATAGATAGTTTATCTGTAACAAACAACAATAATGAATATTGATCAATACACGTTACGTTAATGCAGAGAGGTTACACTCTTTATTTTTTGGTAGATAAACAAATTTGCGATTCGCAACGTGAAAACATCGCCCCTATGGGAAAAATCTGTAGAAAATTGGACGAATTTCGAAATTATTCTCAACGTAAAAAAAAATTGAAGAACTTTGTACTTATCAGCTGATTAAAAATGTTCAATGCCAAATTTGGATCTAAATTATTTTGAATTTGTGATAAGTTTCATTAGGTAAATATCTACACTTAATTATTAATCTAAATACTTGAGCCTAGCATTTTCCCACAAAACTGTTTATTATAAAAACATACTCAAAGGTGGATAATGACGTCAAGTCTGACATAACGTCACCAGAGAGGCCACCAACAAGTACAAAACAGAAAATAGACCAGAAGATTCCCGAAAGTACGATACGAGTCAATTTTCTAATGTTTGAATTTGTCTTTTTTTACCCAGCATCTAAAGTATACGATTTTTGAGACCAAAGATCAAAAATCAGACTGTGTCAACAAAACACCAAAAAGGGAAAGGTTGCCAACACAATTTTTTCTCTTTACTCTGTGTAACAATTAAGTATGTCAAAAAAATGTATACTATAGAAGTGTCACAAATAAGCATTATTTACGACGGTTGTTCTTGACATAATCAGACAAACCTGAGAGGATCTCCTCTCTCGTTGCCTTGGCGCCATCAGATCTTTTGGAAACCACTCTGCTCTTTTTCGTACCGCAATACGTGCCACGATAACGAGAAAATCAGTAGATTTTTTATTGGATATAAAAAATGTACGGTCATTGACAAAAGTAATGATCGCCTAATAGGGGAAACTCTGCAGCATAAGCAACCCACATTACTATTACATCGGATTCCGTTGCTTTCTTCAAGGAGGAGATACTCCGGCTCATATTCAATAGCCTGATCCATGAACTAGTATAGAAATCGATTGGCGAAGGTTTGACATCGCTGCCTCTTTTCGTTCTCGGGTTAGATGAGGAAGAGGCGGACGGCCGGACAAAACTATCACATAAGGGGTTTTTTTTCGAAAAATTCCCCTAAAAAGCAGATTCACTGTTGGCGTAACTCGTAAACAATTCATTTTGGACCAACCGTTTATTTATAAAAAAATCTCGTCCTGTATAATTTTCATCAGAAAAATAAGAAAATAACAAAAAAATATCATATCCAAATTCCTCTTATAAAGTGTCCTAGGCTGAGAATTCATACTGTAACAGTTACCATGGACAGCCTGTAGACGCAAGAATATTACGATTGTTTAAAATATGAATAACTATTGTTAGTATGATAACAAACCTAAAGTGAAGAAAAAATTCTAGAAATTGAGTAAACCGCAATACGAAAGCGGAACCAATAATTATTTACACTCGACTTATTTAATGCAGTCATGATCACTCATCAGGATTCTAACGCCGCATTAATGATTGGCATAGCATCCATTGCCTAATGTACAATCGCTGTTATGTAAACTTTTAACTGCGCTAAGTAAAAGTGTTTTTGCTTTGAAAGTCATTTTGGCAATGAACTACTTTAATACATTCGAGCGGTTTTATTGAAAACAAAAAATAATGCGAATTCCAATTGTTTCAATTTTCGTTGACCCAAATTACTGCGACACAAAGTAAAACAATTAAAAAAGTTATAGATTATCTCTGATGTAATTGATGATAAATTGCAACATTCGCTAACAATAATATTTATTGTTTTATGTAATTTTTCTTGTTGACGTTCGATGAGCGGTTGTGTAACCTTTAGCAATATTTTGCTAGAATTGACCTTATAAAATCTACTTGTAGAAAATTAGTTTTATTGATATTATTGACCTTTAAATTACCTACCAAATTTTGAAATTGAGGGACTAGCATTGAATACAAATGAAAATTTAAGTGATTTCGAAATTAGCCAGGTAAAGATTTATTGAAAGCCATCAGGTAATTTATGCTTTAACGAGTAGGTACAATTTTTTATTCAAAATAAAAGCAGCGAGTTTCAAGTCCTGTACAGGGTGTTACAAGTTCGTGTTTGTTTTAGTGTGAATATTTTTGCAACACATTTGTCAAAATTAATGGATAGGTTCTAGTTCTTGACTGCATCTACTGAGAATAGTGCCAGCGTCTTGTATGATATGAGCCATTTCCAAGCATTTTATGACTGTGTCCTCTGTGTACATTGCAACGTCTGCGTTGATGGTAGGAAAGTTCCGCATGAAGATATTGAAAAGGATTGGACCTAGGATACCACCCTGAGGAACCCCTGCACGTATATTTTTGGTAGACGATAGGGATGCATGAATTTTAACTGCGAAGCTGCGATTTTATAAGAACAATAGTGTGGATTTGATATAGTATGGGTATACATATTTGAAGTAGTGAGATTTTGTATTTCAGACTATTGGTCCACACTCGATCAAAGGGTTGCTGGGAAAAAATAAAGGAAATCCAAGATACAGGGTGTTCATTTCTCGAGTTTCACTATGTGGATTTTGCTTATCTTAAGTGTCCACTTAATGTTTTGGTTGGAAATGCCTAGTACGGATTAGTTTATCATGAAAAAATGAAATTTGCGATATCTTGAAAACTATTGAAGATATTTTAAATGCTTTTTCACATTATTATTCTGCATAAAAATTCGCAACTTTGCCGTCATTTAAACAATTTTTTTATGACAAGCGAGATCCCCATAGTAGTAGCATTCGAAAAATAGACACTCTGTATAAATAAGTTCGGGTGGTCTACGAAACTCTTAACAGACGGCGCGGCGTCGATATCTCGTGTAGTGGGCGACGACCTCAACCAATTATAAGCTATAAATCTGCAAAATTCTGTACCTCGTAACGAATGCCTTTTTTTATTACTTTAGTCACAGATAAAATACCCAATTTATCTGTGCTTTAGTTTTGTACCGGTCGCGATCGGGTTTATCGTAATTTCGTATGTGCCTAGTACAATCCGCTCACATTTAAAAATAGTAATTTATGTTACTAGTGCTATAGTAATTAAGATAACGGAGCAATTAATTGAAATTCAAATGCAACCCGAGGAGAGGTTGACAATTATAAACAGCTGATATCTGGTTATAAATAACGCTGTGTAGGACAGCTATAATCGAAATTAAAAATACAATGCGATAAGAATGGGAGGAATAAACCCAATAATTGGAGACCCCGTTATCATGTATGTACCTACCTTTGAATACCGTACAAATTCACTTCACGAACTTGCCAAAAACTGAACAATATTTGGATGTCAATGAGGTATAAATATACCTGCACATCTAATACGTGAAGTTTCCACGATTTCATGGGTACACACACACCATGACAGGTTCAAGGTTTCGAAACGTGCCCGGCAACAACAACAAAATTGGCATCAATAAATCGCGAAAAAAACAAAAGTAGGTACCTACAGTTGAGACAATTTGGCAATAGCAGTTGCCAAAACTTTAACTGCGCATGATGCGATTGTGCAAGTAAATGTTTGGGTGGCGGGTGGACGTATCGCCAAATTTGGGATTAATTAATCGAGTTTTCTGCATGTCATCCTCCGCTTCCGGGAAAATTGTAGATAATAGTGAAAGTCACCTCTCTGTAGGTTAACTAGGACTCTAATTATATAACTAGACTCTTTAATTAAAGCTTGTTTGCCCTGAATGGTGAATGACATTTTTCCAAATACATAATTGGCTATAATTTACAAGCCGGTAGTAATTGCACAGTAACAACCGCGAATTACTAAAGATAATTGGTGGAATACGCAAATGGATACGGGTGACATACACGCCGATTAGCTGGCGGATCGGACAAAGGGGAAAAGTCGACCTTTGAGATTGGGGACTTAGACTTACCTATTATTAGCTCCTTCTACTAATCAACAAATTAGGACTAATAATTTTCTATGGGGTCGATCGCATGAGTTGTGCCAGACTCCAAGATCCGGCGATTAAATAATAATTCAGCTAGTTCAGTATTTTCTGTTTTATTAAAACTAACTCCCTTCCTTCCTTCCTTTTTTTGAAGGAGCCCTAATTCCACTCTCAGATGTTCACAGACCACTAAACAATTTTTGCACATCACAAATCCAGATATGTTTAGACACTTAAAAATGTAAATACTACTATCAACATGTATTTTTGAGGACGAACATAGATCAAAGAAGCAAAGCAAAATATTTACCAAATTGAAAGTGGGATAAAAAACAAGTTTGTCAATCTGACGCTTGGAGAATATTGGACGCTCTACGACATATTTTCAGGAACAGCAATAAAACATCAGTTTCTGCCCTTACCAAATATCAATGTACCTGTTAGTTTGAGGTTACTTCTCGAGTTACTTTGTTATTTTCGAAATGCACCAAAGAGGTTTAACTATCAATTTGACTCTTTGAGCAGATGATGAAAAAGAAACAACCAAACACAGATAGATTATAAACCGTTAGTCATAATGACTCGTATCTCAAATCTTGGCGAACTAAAAATTCAAAGAATTCGTTGGGGTACCGTTGCACTTAATTTTCTGACATATTTTTAAATATCAGCGGTTTACGTAACGAATGCACCAACAAGTACACAAAAATAGTTACACTTACCCGATAAAATAACGAGTTAAAATCCAGACAAACTAATTATGTTACTTGAACTAATTATGTGGAAAAATCTATTTCCGATGTAGATATAGAACGATTTTATCCAATCAACAAAAGCTTTTTATTAATTTAACTACCACATATCACATAGCACACCACGCACTGGACATAGTTTGCTGGATATTTGATATGGATATTTTTTGTCCAAATTTATATTACCCAAACCCCGAACGTAGAACTTCGCAACACAATTGGCGATAAAAATTGAATTAATTAAATGAATCACAAGATAACGTACAATGAACCCGTAAGTACAAAAAAAGACCATTTTAGACTAGTAGTAAACTGAAAAGTTACGCAACAAAGATCACGAGTTGCAATAAACAAATGAAATTTCCACATACGAATACGAGGGAGTAATCTGTATGTTTGATAAAAACGCCCTCGTAGGTTGGCTACAACACCTCCTTATCGAGATATACAAAATGCGAAATTTTCCATCACGGAAGACTTTCAGTGAAAATTGAGTAAATATTTTTCCGCTATGTTTGATGGCCCTGGTCATTGTAAGATACCATGTTTGTGGTATTTGGTAAGGACTCGATAAGGGTCCTCCTTGAAGTCGTGTGGTTTTCCGTCTGTGCGCTCGATAATTCAAACGGAAGTTCTTCGGGTCTTGATGCTTGGTATACAGGCTGGAACATTGTGGATTTATTAACGCACATAGTCGGAGCGTGTTGAAGGATTCTAAAAGCTACAACCTACAAATATTTTCAACGAAATTTCAATTGTTATACAGGGTGATTTATATCAAAGTACCATTTTTTAAAATAGAACCCCCTGTATATTATTGCATATTTCAATTATTTGCTCAATTTTAGTGTGGACTGTATATACACATGATATTTAAAATTCGTCGTTTAGCATCATTTGTCATTGTTTGAAAAAGTATGGGGTTAAGTGAAGGGAAATGTATACAGAGAAGGCCTAACAACAAAAGAGAATATGAAAATGCACATTTCTAATGCTTTCGCATCCATGTCATTTTATTTTGATTGGACATCTACTTTTTGAATATTAAATGACGAACTTCTGGCTAAACGACACGTTTTAGATACAATGTGTATACCTAAAGTTACACTAAAATTAACCATGCATCGAAATATGCAATACAGGAGGTTCTATTCAAAAAATTGCAACTTTTAATCAATCAACCTGTATAACAATTATTACAATTTCGTTGAAAATACCTTGAGGTTGTGAAGCCGTAAGAGTTCTTTAATATGCCCGACAATGAATATGTGCTTTAATAAACCCACAATCTTCCACCCACGCACTAATGGCCCACCCTGTATGTTAAATCTCCTACTGATGCAGTACTAGTAAATCGACAAGATTTATGATTAGTCGAAACCATTCTTCAAAGCAAGTGTGTAAAGGTCT
The DNA here is from genome assembly GCF_008802855.1 of Photinus pyralis. Lineage (NCBI taxonomy): Eukaryota > Metazoa > Arthropoda > Insecta > Coleoptera > Lampyridae > Photinus > Photinus pyralis. Next base: position 64,052,449 of record NW_022170249.1, read on the forward strand.
AATTACTAATTTTACCCTTAAAGTGTGTGAAGATAACTGAGACTTCAATCTAATTTATTGAACACATTCCATTCAAAACATCTACACTGCCATTTACATTGATTTGAGCATCTACTTTTTTATTATTCACGTGCATAAATTTATAACGCTTTAAAAATATTCAACACAAGATATACATTATTTCATTTTTAGATCCTACGTAAAATTCTATATTGAATTCAATTTTTAATGACTGATGTACTTGCATTTATTTATAGGTAATCAAAATGTCAAGACAGCGCGCACTAAAGCGGAACTGGTCCTGAAACGAAACCAGCTCTAACGAAATAAACCCGAGAATAAACCCATAAAGTGGATCTAAAAAAGGTGGCGGAGCACCTCGTTGTGACCCTACGGGGTCACTGGAATTGACCCATTTTCAATAAGCTTGTTACATGTGGTAACGGCCCCCTATAACACGCATCGCTTTGCTCTGCCGCTTAATAACAGCTCTCACATAGAAAAAAATGTCAATTTTAATTTGCATACTTTTTGGCATGTCAAAAATGGATAAATTTGGGTACGTACATATGAAATGTGTAATAGAATTTACCGTAAAATCTTAAAATGAAATAATATTTAGGGGGTTCATTTGATAATATGCCACCAACTTGAAAATACACCCTGTATGTGACACCCATTGAGCGTATGCATTTTGTAGACGTATTCCACACTGCTATAAAGTGACATCCAATAAGATTCAGAGCGGAAAATTCCGTTAAAACAACTTGTTCGCTCTCACAAAAATTCGGTCCAGGTAAATTCAAACCTTGAGTCTCCTTCACCCGAATTTTGGTTATCCTCATTACTCACACAAAACTTAATCGCACTCGATCTGGGAGACCCTGTATATAATCGACAAAAATTGAACTTTTACCTTGACAGTTCCGGAAGAAACACAATGAAGAGAAAAGTGTTTTTAATTACAAATCAACAATTGAATATGCCAGCCATATGGGAACAGTGAAAATAAAAGAGGATTTTAATTGTTATGGGTCATACATGATTGATTCTTGATTTGAATATTGTCTTACATTTTTAATTATTTGATGGTCATTACGCTTGTATCTAATTTGGCGAGAGGTAAAAGAAAGAAATCAAAGCGTTGCGTATTCAAGAGAAAGTAAAATTGACCTATGGAAACAAGTACCTAATGAGAATAATTTCTTTCAGAACAAAATGCATACATAATTAATTACAGTATGATACGCACAAAACAGCTCATCCAAATCAAAGTACGCGAAAACAACGTCGTTCTTATCAAAAACCTTCGCATTATATCACGCGAAATTCCGAGCATTTCCAGGTATTATGTGCAAATTGCAAACGATAAACAAGAGAAACACGTGTAGCATACATACACACGCCACAAACCCGACGGCCAATGAAATCCATCTGCGCTGCAACACCTCATATTTCCACCAATGGCGAGGCGTCAATCTCTTTCGATTGTCTTATCGCGGTTTTTTCGCAATTGACGTCATTAACAGCCGAGGACTACGCTATCGTTCCTTTGTTAATGGGAATATAGTCCAATGACATGATTCAAAATTTAGAACGAAACGCACAGATGTTTTACGAGATAAATTATTATATGCTGCGATTTAGGTCAATGTAATATAGAGCGCCAAAAATAGGGGTCAGCATAACCGATCGTGCGCGTTGCATAAGACGTAATTACTTAATAAAAACGAGATGCGTTAAACTTGGTTTAATTCAATAATGCGAATTGAACGCAGTGTCCAACTTTGACGTCAATGAAGCTATAATTTAGTTTTTATGGTGATGTGATAAGGTGCTTTATTTATGGAAAGTTGTTTTACAAAGCTTCCTAACAAATAAATTTCGAAGGGTTACCACTGCGAGGAGTCAGTGGAAATCCTTTTTATAGGAGTTCGAACCCCCGAAAATTGACATTTTACCATTTTTCTCAGACATGAATTTTTCCTCACTACAATTTTGTGGACAGTGAAAAGATCATTAAAAAGGTAGTAGACATGTATACAAATCTCAGAAACACTGGTCTAAAATTGTTTGCTAACTACGGATTATACGTAAAGTGGAGTTTTAACTATTTTGCTATCTTACTTGAGTAGTAAGATATGAAAACATCTCAAAAAGTTAACGTTTTAGTTTCCACCCTGTATCTCAGAAGCAAACGTAGCTACATTGATTCTGTTTGTGCGGTATTAAAAGATTGAGAAAAAAGTGGCACAGGGTGGCCGAAAACTGCAAGTCTCTATCTTTAAAAACAACAGATACATGGCAGTTTCAACCAAAATAGAACACACTGTATATAGCACATTTTGAAAAATTTAATAATAATTTAGCGGCTGACCGGGTATTTCAACGGTCGGGCTCGCACGCTATTCGCCAAAACGCGCGGACCAATCAGGCGACGTTATTTCGGAGTCTATACGACGCGACGTGCTGTTGCGCGGTTGCCACAAAAATAATAAATTTATTCATATAGTACTTACAGTAAACAGATATGAACATTGAACAGTCCATACAAACGTACAAATTAATGTAGATTTAATCATGGCTACCTATAAAATGGGAGACCATATAAATAAAACATGAAAGACGATATGACAGTTTTTTATATCACAATATGTTATGTCACAATCCATCAGAGACCTCCTTTACAATGTATGGTACCGATGAACATATACAATTTCCTTTTAAACATATGCAATGTATCCATACTTACGTTCCTTTTCGAGTGGTTATGAGTATGACTGTCGGGAGTGTTTTCAAATGTTTCAAAAGTTTTATTGAATTGGACAATTATAGAAATTTTGGAAACGTTGGAAGAATTTTTGAAATGTTCCCGAAACGTGTAAAAATTTTTATAGAAGTATAAAACCGAGAGGGTAACATCTTCTCAAATTTTGTGACAGTATTGCGACAATCCCCATGATTTCCCTACGATTGCTGCGATTGCGATGCGGTTATCGGATTTCAGAGGATTGCATTGTGATTGCATGTGATTGCAGACGATTGTAAATGATTGCAGGTGATTGTGGGTGACTGACAAAGATTTCTGGTAGCTGCTCAAGTTGCTATACACGGGCGTTACGTAAGCAAGAAACATATTCATTTATGTTGGCTATTAGAGAATTCTTAGTTGGTAACAGGTACTTTTAAACACACAAATAAGAAGTTAAAAAGGTAATCGTAAACCTCGTCGTAAGCGATTTATAAAAAGCGCATTATTTGGCGCATTACAATTGCATTTATTTCCCATACTGTAAGATGCAAGCAAGCAAACTTAAACTTAAAATTTCGTAAAAATCCGGCTACAAATAAGAAAGTTAGCGTTGCACATGTGCAATCCATTTTTGACTTGCTGCTTCAATTTCAGTTTATAAAAAGAACCCTACCCTAAAATTTCAGGGTATTTCTGGGGCATGCGCAAAACAAATTATTTGATTTGGCATTAGTTTCATCTTTATTCCAGATGCCTACATACAAAATTTCATTTAAATAACTTAACAAATAAAAAAAATCCGATTGCGCATGAGCCCAACATATTTTTTGACTCGGCACTAGTTTTACTTTAGTCGAGGTCGCCATCTACATCTACAGCCTACATAAAAAGTTTCATTTAAGTATTTAACAATTAAAAATGCGCAAATACAAAAGCTATCGTGCACACGGACGGACAAACAGACAGATACACTGACAGACGGGCATACAGACAGACAGCAATACAATACAATCTCAAAAAAATGGGTTTTTTACTATAACTTTTTTCGTAAGCGGCACAGAAAAAATTCCTTCCTTGGTGCAAACCTTGACAGCATAACGAACCAATAGCGAAAGAGTAGAAAAACTAGGGACGGACGGGCAAAGTGGCCACAATAGTAATTTTTTTTATTTTTGTGGAAATGTGCTAAAAAGAAAAGTATTTCAGTGGAACAAGTTCTATACAATCCGATAAATCTAATAGGGGGTGGCCCACTCAAATCACACATACCGAAAGACAAACTAAGTGGCATGTGCTCTTTTTGGGCCAATGTTAAAAAATGGCACAATCAAAATTTGAAAACATTCGCTCGCTTACAGAGATACAAGGAAAAATCAAAAATTGTCAATATCAGAATGAAGACACGAAAAATGTTTATTACAAAATTACTTGCTGGGTAATCTGTCGTTTTCAAAATAGGTTACATATCTGATGTCCGCAAAAAAGTTACTGAACTTAACCTCATTTTTTAAATAGAACACCCTGTATGTTTTAATCTAAAAAGATAGCATATTAACATTTTCTTTTTTAATATATAACGCAATAGATAGGGAAAACAAAAAATTCAAAATTATTAAAAAAGAATTAAAACATTTAAGAAACGTTCAAATATTAAAAAACAACAAAAATTAAACATTTTGAAATTTTTTGAAAAATCTAATATTGCACTTTTTTAAATTTCTTTAGTGTTATATTTTTAGAAAGTGAATTTAATATCCTCTTTTTCGAATGAAATATACAGAGCATTCCACTGAAAAATGACGTTAGGTCTCGGGTTAGGCCCTATAACTTTTTTACCTGATCCCGTACACTTATTTTAAAACAGCACATTATTCAACAGTCTTATAAAGAAACTTGTAAGAAAAATCTTGGTATATCTTCTTTAATAAATAGATAGAAATAGATTTACAATTTTTTTAATTTCCTACGTCCATTTTTAAATTGAAATATTTTAATCAAAAACTAACTT
>NW_022170249.1:64057308-64123118 GCF_008802855.1 Photinus pyralis
CCACTGTTCAACCCAGAGCCAGCTTTATCACTTAGGGCATCTATTTTAGTAATCTCGGCAGAGATTTTGTACTAGAAACCAATTTCGAAAAAAAATTCAAAGGGCTGTAAATTTTGAACTAGTAGCCCAATCTTGGAACTGTTTGAAATTATGGATTCTACAGGCACCATTCTATAAGGAAATTTTTTCCGGGTCGATCTGAGACAATTTGTTTTTCGGGCCTCAAAAAAAGGCAGTGTATAACCTTCCTTTTCTACCAAAAATCGACTACACCAAAATTTCTCGGAAAAACACTTTTTCTTATTAATTTGGGTGCGTAGAATCCAAATCAATTCGTACTTTTTCGATCAGACTTCTCAATCAAAAGTTATAGACTAGAATCTAGTGATTTTAAATTACACGTTTTTTTAAAGTGCGTAATAACCTTTTTGAATTTTGTGAGTGTCTGAAAATAAAAACACTTGTTAAATTATATATTTTTGTGTATTAAATAAAATACCCAAGCAGTAGGTATTTCGCCATCACGCGTCGTTTGGAGGAAGAAGTACCAGATCGCGAATTAGAGGCTGTATCAATCTTCATTAAACCAAACTAAATTCAACGGTGAATCGTTTACGTTGGTAGTACCGTTGATGGTCTGTGGTAGTACCAATCAAAATGTATCAAGTAGGTATTACATTTATGTAACTTACACAAATTACGGTTTTTTAAATTAAAAACGTAACGTAAGTTACATAAAAGACATAAATTACATAAAAAAACCGGCCTCTTGTAAGTTACGCGTAATATAACCGTTTTTTATGTAACTTACAAATCGTTATTTTACAATCCACATCACTATTTGTACCCCATCGTTGTGAAAAATTTTAATTTCTGGGGATACGCATTCTGAACTGTTAAATGCCCCTCAACGTTCTTTGTATCACCCATATAACTAAGAAAACCCACGATGCCAGAATCCTGTCCAGCATGTCCTCCCTCACCATGGTGCTTAAGTGTACCTCAAGTACCTCTTCGTCACAACTATAAAATGCTCATAAATCATTAAATAAGACATATTTATTACAGTTACATTTCTTAATATAATTTCATATTCATTTTATTTATATATTTATAGATACGAGATTCATTTCAGGCAGCTTTTATAAAGCCGCACGTGCGATGAATCCCACATTATATTCACATATACAATATTGGCAAAACAATAAACAAGTAAAACAAAATACTGCTTAGATCAGCTCACAAAGATTAGTTTCACGCATACTGGCACTCCTCACATAGTCTGTATCTATAGAGAATTGCTTTGCTTCTTGTGCAAATTACCTAACGCAGAAACATTTCTTAAATGTCTCTCATTGATGTTAGGACTTGACAGTAGGCTTGTATGTCATCGGTATATCGCGCTATAAACACTAATAGTACTTAATAAGAAACAACAACATTTTCAGTACAAAAGTGACGAGAGCTGTAAGATGACAATTGAAGTGAAATAAACGATGGCATGGCGTTATGTACTACATGATTAACGTAAGATCGAAGCCGGGAGAATTTATACAAAAACAAACACACAAAGGGGGGCATCTCTACCGTAAATACACCGATAAAACACAACCTGTCAAATTTACAGTTATAAATATGTATGTATAATTTATTAACAAATATAACATTCAGTAAACTTTGATAACGGAAAAACGCAACCGATGGTAAAAGAGTAGCGCTTTTCCATATGTTTAGACTAGCGGCACATATATATTAATTATTAATAATCAGTTTCTACTAAACTAATAAAAGCATGACGATTTTTGGAGTGACGATTCCGTTTCACAAAGTTCATAAAACAAGGCGAAAAGATTTATTAGCCGAAGAAAGCAATTTTTTAGAAATTTGTACAAATAAAAATGTTCACAAACTTCAGAGCACCAAAGAGGCTTCCAACTTAGCTAAACCTTACTTTATGAACTTGACCGTTACACTCGGCTAGATGTACACTCTTCAATTGTGCTTCTATGTATGATTGTAAGAATAAAGTCTCCATTGCTTACAATAATTCTAAAAAAAAGAGGAAGCTTTGTGCATAAATAAGAGATTTGTCAAAAAGATATTGCACTAACCTTTACAACGTGGCCACGTAACCATCAATATTACAATAGTAAAATTAAAAATATTCGGATCAAGAAATCGAGTAAAATTTAATAATTAAAATGCTTGTAACGTCCTAAGACGATTACCAAATAAAATCGAAGGAGTCCTCACTAGAATGGGCGCGTTTTGTGTACTGCTTCACCTAAATTTACATAACAAAAAAATCTTATGAAGGAATTTGTGTATTTGATAAATGAGGAGCGCGTCCAACTAATGAATGTATCACACTACGAATTAAATCTATAAATAAGAGAATTTATCAAATACACATAACACAGAAATGCTTTGTATAACCAACTGTTACCGTCTGTAGAGAAATAATCAGTAAATAAAGCCAACGTGTTAGTAAAAAAGCGTTGGAGACAAAGCGGCTACTAGATGAAGTGGGCGGTTATAAGAGTTCGTATTGCCGAAGATGCATTCGTTGAATTATATCTCGGCAATCGTTGAATACTCTTTTGATGTTTTCCGTATCCACAGCACAAGTAAAGTGTGGGTAGCAGTAATGTTTACCTTCTCCAGAGGCCGTGCTGATACGCTAAAAACAAACAAATTTCAATATTTTTAACCAAAATTTCTAAGGAAAAAAATGATTATTTTTATGTAGGGAGGAAGATTTTGTACGATTTCCAATACCAAGCGACCACCTTCCAGAAAGAGGATTCCTTGGAATATATCACAATGTTTCTAAAGAAACAACGTCTTTACGCTCTTTTCAAAAACTCAAAAATAGGGTGGTCCATGTGAAAAAATATGTATACAAACTGTGAATAACAATGGCTTCTACATACAAAAGTGCCTTAAGAAATATTTTGCCAAAATCAATTAGCGTTGATAATAAGAAAGTTAATAATACAATAAGCAAATAAGGCAACTTTTTTACCCGCAAAAAAGAAAGAATTTTCCCATTTTTCCCCATAAAACACCCTTCGGAGGACGGGCGCGTTGAACCGTGTAGGGTAGAATTTTTTTTCGCCCCCCCGCGGGGGGGCTGCCGTAAGACGTGAAAAAAACCCGAAAAACACCTTTGCGGACCCGGAGGAAAAGTTATTCGACCTACGGGCTCGGTACTTTCGGAATCCGTAGCCGTTAGGGGTGACCACTTTTACAATTTTTTTCGATCCGCCTCGACCACCGAGGGAGGTGGGAGTAGGATCCACACTAAACGTAAACTATCGTAACCTCGCCGTCGAGACCTTTCCGACGATACCTCTCATACCCTCTTACGACTTTCCTTTACCGAGATTCGCATTTTGGCGACGCCGCCGTCGCGAATCGTCCAAATTGTATTCTTCCCTCATCGACAACAAACGGGTCGCGAAACGTCGATAAAAAAATTTGGTCACAAACGGGTATATATATATATATACTCATTTTTAAAAATACACTCGTATCTACTCGTACGCGATGGATCTCCGAAATTATACGTATAACACGGGAAAAATTTCGACCGCGTCTTCAGTAGGCGCCGGGCGTCAGCCTGTGGCGCTGGGGAGGCGTGTGCCTTTTTTTGCTAAGTCCACGCGCACGGATGCGTTTTAAAGGGGCATCTCTTAATATCTCCCTTATTTACCGGCCGATCTGGACCAAATTTGAACTGTAGCTGCACCCGGTCGGGGGCTCGAAACGGGATTTTCAATTTTTTCCCATCCCCACCCCGACGCATCTCTGTTGTCTTTCGACCTACTTTGGAATCACGCGTTTCGCGGCATTTATAGACGATCTACGCAAAAACTGTTTTTTGGATTTTTTATCAAAAACTTAAAACGCGATATCTCGAGAACGGTACGTCGTAGATGGGGCTTTATAGGTATCTTTGGAAAGGTCTCGATGGGACGGTCAAAATTTCGGAATGGAGGTAGAAGTACCGAAAGGGTGGGAACGGGTGCCTTCATTTCTCCAACCTCTTAATACCTAATTTGAACGAAATCGGACGGTAAACAACGGAGATATAGCGATTTGTAATTTGACGCCCCAAAAACACTTAAATCATGATATCTCGAAAACGGAACGTAGTAGATAGTGGTTCATGGGTGTCTTTAGAAAGCTCTCGATCTAACCTAACTGATGAGAGGACAAATTTTGAAATGCAAAAGGAAACCAATTAAAAGACATTCGTGAACGTGAACGATTAAGTTGAGTTAGTGTTAAGTTACGTTTGGTTAGGTTAGGTTAGGTTAAGTTCAAAGTTCAATATCAAGTTCAAAGTAAAATGGTTAGGTTAGGTTAAGTTCAAAGTTCAAGATCAAGTTCAAAGTAAAAAAATTCGATTTAACTCAATAACACATCTCGACCTAACCTAACTGCCCATTTCGACCTAACCTAATTTCCATCACCTCGACCTAACCTAACTCCAATCTACTACACATTTCGACCGAACCTAACCGCCGTCTCTAATAAAAAAATAAACAGAATACATATGCAGAAAGTTGTACTACAAATGCGCAAAACTTTCTTATTTATATCAATAGATGATAAAGAATTGGTATACAGTTAAAACAGAATCGTATGTTACCTATAGGGGAATTAGGGGGAAATCAACTCACGCTAGCGAAGTCTTAAAATGCGTAGCATTTTTATAAACACATACGCCGAGTTTGACTAAAAAAAAGACTATCAATATATTGGTGCTTTTTTGAGCCCAATCAAAATTCTTTTCCTTTGTTTTTCGCATTTTATAAAAGTCCAACGTCACTTAAAAACAACCCAAACTACAATCGCACAACGGTCGAGCTAAAAAAAAATTTACAAACGGAAAACCACAAAAAACGGCGTGTGATAACAAAACGCCGTGATCGGTAGGAGCGAGCTCCAATCCGATCTAGTTATGATACATTAAAGAAATAGACTAAATTCGAGAAACGCTCTCTACTCGCCAAACAATTAGACATAGCTGAATTCTGTTTATGTCAGTGATTTTCTCTTTAAAATTGACCTCCTGTCACATAGGTCCATATTGTTCTATTTCTTAAAATAAAGGGTGCTTCTATAAGAAAGTATCCAATTTGGACCAACCTGTACAATACAAGAAAAGTACAGAAAAACTGCACATCGAATCGAAGTTCAAGGGCTAATAGAAATTATTATTATAAGTTATGCCAAAAACAAATAATCAGCTAACTGCAGCATAATTAAGGCGAAGGCAAAATATGACTGGAAGGTTCTCATTAAAGTCTCAAACAAAGTGGAGTTCTGTCGAGAACAATATTGGGTAACATTTCTCGACTTTTTAAAGAAATCAACCATCATTATTTCAATGTTAATTCTGTTTAGAGGTTAAGTGGAAAGGGCAAGAGGTGTGAAACAAACGAACTTTGCTTTCCGATCACTTTATCCGTAGTGGAAATGCAATAAACGGCAATGAAGAGGTTATTTTATTAATTGACAATAATAAGCGTGTGTTCACCAGATGTGCACAGACCCTTTCACGTTATCAAACCTTAAAGTTTTATCTACGCACGATTAGAGAAATAATTGTTCGTTACACAATAAATAATGACGCGAGATTTTTTATTTGCAATTACGCTTCTTTAAAATGTAATAAAATTGTTTACAGCTTAGTACTTCTCCCTCTAATCATGGAATATCTACCTAATTAAAAATAAAATTTCTTACCAAAAATTCATCCCTTATAAAATACTTAGCACGCATAACTTCGGGAGGTTCGCTAGTGTCGGCAGGAGCATCCAGTGGTGTTTGGTATCTAGTGAATTCCCCAAAATAATCTTCTAATTTGCTTTTTCCTGTAAACAGATCGATTGTCAGTCCTTAAGAGAGTAAATGACGAAGGGTGTTACCCGCTAAAATTTTTTCGGAAAGCAGGTCTTGCTTGTTAAGAAAAAGAATAACAGAAATTGTGCGTAACCAACGATTGTTCCATATAGATTTAAATAAGTCGAGACTCTCCCTTAGTCGATTTTGTGTGGGATCCTCACGTAACACCATATTGTACGAACTGCACGCTGTTACGAAAATAATGGCAGTAACATCATTAAAGCATTGAATCCACTTTCGTCGTTCGTCACGTTGACCGCCAACGTCAAACATACTAAAAAACGAATGGTAAATACGGACGGTTCGCATCATTTTATGGGGTGAACTAACTGAAAATTGACCTTATCAACTTGGAACCTAGTTTCAAAAATTCCGCTCGTAAGTACTCGGCAGCGCAGTATATCTTGTTCCGTTGGTGTGTAATCGGGCAGTTTAATCGTCTCAACCCTATCTAAAAAGTATTTAGCACAGTCTATGAGTTGGTACTCATTGCTACGATCGAATGTAGTCTGAAACAATTGACATGTAGTGGAATCGGTGAGGGAGAATCAGACCATCATACCTGAACACCCCTGTCCTTCCAGAGAGCTTCCGTATACTCATAGAATTCAGGCGGATAATCAAAATCAGGTCCCGATGCGTAATCTTGAATGTAATCTACTCTCGCTTGGTTCTCGGCATGTTCCAATGCCACGGGTGGTGTTAATGTAGACATTGCACCAGTTATGGTCTGAAACAATAACAGGCATAATTTAGAACAACAGTAATATTTCTTAATTGTTTAAAACACACTTGTTTGGTATTAAAAATAAATGATTTTTGAAAGAATTCGTTCGGAGTAGTTTTGGATTTTGAATATGGTGGCGTGGTTACGGTCTAGTCATTCTTAAATGTGGGAAATGGACAATACTACTCTTCAAATCTTACATGAACTAATTTCAGAATCTGATGAATGGCGAGACAAGCCTCACCCTGAACCGCCAGTATCCCCCAGGCAGTCATGGAAGTCGAGATCGACTAATTAGTATTTAGTTATTATTAGGCTGTAGACTGTAGAGTATTTGCAACATAACTCATAACTAGTCCAGTTCCATTTGCCTCAATTATCACACAGCCCTAGCAGATATCAGAAGAATAATTTAGCTGACTTATTATGACAGGTACTCGGACAGGTACGTAAGCATTTCACAATGTAACGGTGTACCTGCTATAAGTTATTGTTTTGAAGGTAGGTACCTATGTATAAATCATAAAAAAATGACTAAGTCGCAAATTTTATAAAAATGACTTAAATTAATAGGAAACGGTGTGTTCCCGAAAAATTTCAGAGTAGTCGATTTTCGGTGAAAAACAAAGGCTATACACTTGCCTATAATTTGGGTCGGAAAAATGAATTGTCCAAAATAGAAAAGTGTTAAGTCGAAAGTATTTCAGCCTTTGCATTTTCACCGAAACTGTAACTTTTGATCTGAATCTTAAAAAATTGTCCGAGATCGACCGGGAAAAAACATTTTCTTATAGAGTTTGGCCTGTAGAATCCATAATTTCAAACAGTTCCAAGATTGGACTACTAGATCAAAAGTTACAGCCCTTTGAACTTTTTGTCGAAATTTGTAATTAGTCTATAACTTTTGATTGAGAGGTCTGATCGAAAAAGTTTGAATCGTTTTGGATTCTACGTACCAAAATTAGTGAGAAAAAGTGTTTTCCCGAGAAATTTTGGAGCAGTCGTATTTTGATAAAAAGGAAGGTTATACACTGCCTTTTTTTGAGGCCGTAAAAAAAAATTGTCTGAGATCGACCGGGAAACAACATTTTCTTATAGAGTTTGGACCGTAGAATCCATAAATTCAAACAGTTCCAAGATTGGACTACTAGATCAAAAGTTACAGCCCTTTGAATTTTTTGTCGAAATTGCTTTCTAGTCTATAACCTCGTCATTTTCATAAAGTTTGTGATCTAGTCATTTTTTTATGATTTTTATAATAATAATAATAATAACAGCGTATATTAATAATAATAATAATAATAATAAACTACTCGATAAAAAAGATCACTACCTTCGACAAATGTTGGAGAAGCCACAGCTCCTAGATAAATACCAACAAAGGCACACTAAAACAATACCGGCGATAATCAACATTCATAAACTACTTCACAATGAAAACCTAATGGTGGGTATGTGGAAATGTAACACAAGTATGTACGACTGGGAAATCCAACCCGCCATACTAAATTACATTAGAGCGACACACCGTGGAAATATTCAAGAGACTTTTGAAAGATACAAAATAAGGCACATGGAATATAATTTTATATATACGACGATTTGGCATAGTCTAACTAGTGTTTGGTGTGCAAACTACGCTAATGAAGAAGTGAAAAAATGGCAACTACCAAACGAATGCTCAAAACTGACTGCCAGCCTAATAAGTATTCTTAAGGCACTAGAAACTTGTGAAGAGGATGCTAAAGGAAAATATATTATATGCTCTACCTATGAAAGCGGAATAAAACAGCTATCCCAAACTTTACCAACTAACGCACTTGTTCTTGCTATACTAGAAAAGATAACGAACCTGAAAAATAAAGATATTAGAATAAAGATGCTGTACACGCCAATGCAACTAAACACATATGAAATGAAGGCTGTAGAACAACCTATCCAAGCTGCTTCAAAGCAAAATAATAAACTAGGAACAATCGAAAAAATATACTTAATAGACGATGTAATAGCTAGTATAAAGCGTAAAATCAAAGCTAAATGGCAAAACCTATGGGAAGATAGCAACAGCCAAATGAAAGAAATAGTTCCAGATGTGACCAACATCCCTAGAAACGAGCACTTGCGTAAAAGAGATAAAATTATTTGGACAAGACTAGCAATTGGACATACGAGAATAACACACTCACACTTATTATTAGGAAGGAATCGTCCTCGGTGCCCACAATGTGGTGAGATATTAAGTGTACGACATGTCCTACAAGAATGTCAAGCTCTGCAAACGTATAGACAGGACTGTGACGTGGGTGGTGGACTCGACGAGTTAGTAAATAAAAGTACGTTTGAAAAAGTAATTAAATACCTAGAGACAATAAACATTGCACGAGAAATCTGACCACCGAAAACAAATCTTGACCATCGCTGCATGGACATTCAATGATCTAAGTTGTCGAAAATGTCCATGTGGGGATACTAATAAATGGAAAAAAAAAAAAATAATAATAATAATAATAATGTGTCTTTATTAGAATAACGAGTGGCAAATTGGTATTATTATAACAATGTAATAATAATAATAATAATAATAATAATAATAATATTTAATATATATTTATTTATATATTTAATATAAATTTAATATAATAATGATATTTTTGTTTTGTTTTCTTCTTTCCTGATAGCGTTGACTATTGGGGCCATTAATAGCTATGTTGGTAAGTATGAATTACATACTATCTCTAGATTTCCAATGTGAGTGTGTGAATATTTATTTTATTTTTATTTTTCTTTAGAACCCTACATAACTTCACCAGACACAGACACTAATCGTTACTTGATTTTAATCCGTGCGATTAGTTAACCAGGCTAGACCTGAGTTCTCACAAGAAACACCGACAATAATAATATTTATTGACGGCCAAGCCAATTTATACATACATTATTAACAATTAACAATCGTATTTTAATAAGTATAACAAGATATAGATATTAAAATACAATAATAAATTACAAAATAGCAATGAAAAACCCACAATTAGTAAATATAATATATTTATAATAGAAATTTAGATTGTAAGATAGACGCGATGCATTTGGTATTTAAAAAAAAGATATCTATGTCACTGTATCTATTACATAGAGATGGTATTCTGACAAAGGGTTTACTTAATGACCTACATCTACTTTGAAAATGATCTTACTTCTTGTTCCTTTTGTTGGTAATGAAAACTCAATTAAACATAGTAAATTTGGACACTTAATTTTTCCACCACATAATTTTGCTTCAAATAAAATATCTGATATTGTTCTTCGATCCTCTAGTGATAAAATTGAGTATGTCGAAGTGATATTGTGTAAATAAAACATTCAAAGTTTTTAACACTTGTCAACCGAAAAAAATATGTAAGACGAACAATATCACAGGTTACAATTAATACTTATCACAGAGAACAGTCTCACCGAAAGTCAGAAAAAACGTTTGTTAAAAACTCCTTGATTCTGTAAAAAGCTCTCGAAAAAGCTTTTGCAGTCAAGTACTGTTTTATGTTTAAGGCTTACTTTAAATTGGAATAAGTTAAGTTCAGTTGTTTAATTTGAGAAGGTAGGACGTTGTATAAATGTATCCAATAATAATTTCACGAAAATGTAGTCCTGTCCAGCCTCACAAAAGGTAGACTTACGTTATCTCCGAGGTTACCCCTATTAGCCTATTACTGGTCTGATAGTTATGGCACGTAGAGTGTACCTCCAAATTTTCGATGTTTGCTCTTATGTACAGAAGGCACTACATACCTACAATTTACATTAAGTACATACTTACATTGTGAAATGCTTAAATATAGACAGAGAGCTGGCTACGGACTTATCGCTACATGGCACCCTTATTTGCCTTCTAATTCCTGTAAAATGTACACCAAAAGGCAATGGGGATATCCCAACCGAACTGTACTACTTAAATGTTGGGAGTAAAATACACTCGTGAACTGGAGAACCAGAGAATCTTGTAAAAATATGACAATATTGAGAATAGTTCAGAAGTGGTAGTGAACTACCAGAAATAAGAATATCAATTAGGGCAAAAAAACCCGTAAAAACATCATATGAGGTTGCCTAATCACCCATATAATTTTTGGCGTGTGATCTTCCTTTAATGAATTAAAACTTCATGACATGCCAATTAATACCTTTATTAAATTACTTAATGGACAGTTTTTTTTTCAATAAAAGAAGAGCGAGTCTAGTATTATCTCCCCATGTCGAGTGGTGAAAATTTTCACCCGGTATGTCGATACATGCGGTCTCACTGTTTGAATACAAATTGCTTAATTAATAAATTAATAAATAGTTTGTATGCGACTATTAAAAGTTCGTGCTTTAAATCGGCCATTTTTAAAAGTAATTAAGAAGTATTAAATCAAACAAGAGTAATGTAAGATGGCCTCGTACGAAGTTATAAATAAACTATTTATTTCTTAATTTTTTTAATCATTGCAATTCTCAACTGATAATGGCAATTTTTAAGTAAGCCTAATTGCAATAGAATTCGGGCTGAAGTGGGAGCCTTATACGATCAACAACTTGAAGTCTCAAGCTGTTTTCAGTAGCGCAAAAAGTTTTTCGACAAATTAATTTGTGTACTTATCAGTTATGCAATACCTAAATTAAATGTAGCCGGCTCCAGACAAATTTCACATCAGAACACACAGACAAACACGAGGCTTACTCGACGAATATCGATACTCACCAAAATAGCGTCTCGCACATTCTTCTTTATATCTTCTATCTTTTGCTTCCTCTCCGTTTCACTAAATCCGTTGACATGAAGAATTCGCATTTGTTTAACGATTGTCGATTTACCAGATTCACCAGCACCGAGTAGGAGCAATCGATGAGTCGCACGATATACCTGCTTGTCCTTTTGTAACTGCCGATTAATTTGATCACTGATGCGTTTCTGCGATCTGGAATCATCTCCGCCGGCAGTCTGTTGGGATTCCCTATTACCGAAACAGCCCATTGCTGCGAGCGAGGACCACCAGCAGCCGGCGCCCTTTTCGGCGGCCCCAGGGCCGCACTCTGGGCCACCCGTCGCCACCGTGGCCGACGTCGTGTCCGCCACACTCACTTTCGTAACATCCAGCTTACTCCCGGTACGACGACGATCACTTGCTTTGATTCATATCCGATTGAAAACTAGGGATCATTTCGGATCCTCATTGCGTAGCACAATATTGACATATGTCCTACTGCTGAAGGGCACTCATTCACCCTCACCTTCTCCGGCGAGTGAACGAAATCGCGACGTGCACTTTTTAATATTGCGATAGTAAACAATGGCGGTTTAATTTGAAATAAATTCGGGAAAATGGCTCCGCCGCATACTAAACTATAAGTAGAGAGAGATTAGGACAGTAGTTATTTTTAAGTGTGGAATTACAAAAATAGCCAAATACCAACACTAGATATGCATTAAATGGCTCACGCCGCACACGCGTCTATTTAAAAATAGAAAATTTTTTACACTTTTATCGTGAATCCTCTGCCGGAGTTCACAAAAACTACTTGATACACCCCGACAGTAAATCGAATTCGCAAACTACGCTTCGAATTCTGCCTTTAACGACCCTCTTTAGTTGGAAACACCAAAAAGGGCGGATATAAATCGACAAAAATTAAAGACATAAACACTTGTCACTGCATCCCTTGTAAATCGTTCCGAAAAACCTGATGACAGCAGACAGGTGAATCCAACATGTCTGACTACAATTCTTTGTTTTGCCATGCGCGCCGCCTACACAAACGTGCGCCTCAGGTTCCTCTTTGCGCTTATACACACTGCGTTTCGTAATTAATACCTTACCACTATCCATGTTATGTATTTACGGGATCATTACCAAATTTTGCTCGTTTCGATCTTTAAAGCGCGGTTTAGACGCTACAATTTATCGTAACGATCGAATCGTTACGATTTATCGTTGCGTGTGAACAGAGGATTGTAGCGATTTATTGGAATTGGAATTGGATTGGATGGTTGATGGCGGTCGGCTTCAATTTCTGCGAATTGTAGCGATAAATTGGAACGTGTAAACAATAACAGTGATTTATCGCTACGATTTGTAACAAATTTTGCCGACGTGAACCATTTTTGTATCCATTTGGGCTACTTGGACTGTCTCTAGCGCACACGTTTTACATTTGGCAATTGGCGATCAAGTTTGGCCACCCAAAAAAAATATTTAGCGACACATGGCTACTGATAAATCATAATCGAGATTAAGATTCTATTGTAAGCAACCAATGTAAGCAAAAAATGCGAGTATAATTTATATTTCGATTTATTGAACGATAAATTGGACAATTGATCGTTACGATTTATCGAAGCCAAGATCGTAACGTCTAAACCGCGCTTAACTGCGAGTTGTAACCAATGTCAAAAGTGTGACACATGCACTCAGACCTTAGACTATACAGTACATGGATTAGTATTAGCACAGACAACATATACTACAGACGGTCAATCTTAAGGGGAAAAAGCACGCTAGTTTTGTTTCAAATGTCCCCTTATTTAAAAACCTGCTATCCCTCTATTTTGCTCCATCTATTAGCGCATACAACAATGTGTTGGTTCTTCTACAGATTTCTTTTATTGGAATGGTTTTGCAAATTGTCTGGGGAAAGAAGTATTGATACCTTATTGTTAGAAAGCTGTCCTACAAGAAATCCCCATAATTTACATCTGGGGCGAAGTGCTGATAATCTTTGCAGGTACACATACAAAGATTTGTTAATGTGTATTTTTATTAAATAAAATATTACAAATTTATATAGGTATTAAAACTTTGGAATATCTTGGGTTTCACCGCGTGCGAGGTCTTCAAAAAGTGCACTAGGGAAGCCTCTCATGCAGTTCCGATGCCAGTAGGTTATTTTTGTTAGTCTAGTCTAGACACCTTACACGACCCGGTGTGCCTTAGAAATATAATTCGATCAAAAGTCTGTCATTTTCTGAAAAAGGCGGCTTTTCACGGACTTCCTGTATCCGGATTACATTTCTGGCGCTACCATTGGATTCCTCGGGTTAACATCATACGAAATCGACACCCAGATCTCGTCTCTAGGCCATATTTAGTTTTTAAAAAAATGTTACAATAAATCACCCCCACCCCCTCTAAAATCTACCCACACGGGAAATGTGAAGTGTTCTTCGGGTCAAATCGTTTAAATGGCTCTAAGGAATAACTGTACCAAGTGGCACCTTGGTATAAAAAAATGCAGTATCTTTCAAGAATTTCCGTTATACCGCTAGTACTACTAGTTTCGAATACTTTTGGAGCTAATTTGACTGGACTATGTTGACGCTACACATTGACATAAAATAAATAAAGTTCGTTAAGTGCTCCCTCTCCTAATCAAAAAATTTTGTGATGGTATTATCACAGATACATATAGGTAGGCAAGGCCGTGCGAGGGGGAGGGGCGAGGGGGGCCCAGGCCCTGGACGCCAAGTCTGGGGGGCGCTGAAGTCGCCCGTCGTCGCCTTCGTCGGAAGCCTCAAAGGCGTGAGTGAAAGATTTACCTCGAATTATATAAACGAATCAGTACATACTCTTGTTTCGTATTTTATAAATTCAGAATCAGTAAAAATTTAAAAATTAAAAACTGTCGCGTTTATAAAGTCGGTAATTCCATGGAGTTAGGAAATCAAACAAAAGCGCCTGCATTTGCCATGTTTGATCTCAAATTGCCATGGCACCACTGATGATTTTCTTAAAAGCGCCAGTTTTTAGTTATCCAATTTCTTGGATTCAAAGTTCAGAAAATTAAAAGCTATAGTATGCATGGATTCGTATTTTTTTTCTCTACAAAAAACCTAAATAGACTTTCTCTCTAAAATAATTAGACAAGTCAATAATCAGAAATGAAAAAATTACTATTGCAATTCCTATGGTGCGTTGTTCAAGTCACCACCCGGTATAATATATTTATTATGGAAAAACAAAAATTATGTTTATTATTCTAATAAAATCTTTCCTTGTCCAACCTCATAATTTTATATGTGGAGGCCAAATTTAGTTTCCGCCCTTGTATAACCAAACCCTCTCCATCAATTTTTTAAATGTTTAGAAAAGAGAAAAATGAAGAATTAAAATGTATCCTATTTCATGTAATTTATGATGCTATACAAGTGAGCGCTTATCTTATCTACGTAAGGCCGGCGTTCTGAAGCCGAGGAAATAAGGTTTGAGTATATGTATTTTATTTTTACAAAAATGACTCCATCTATTACACACTTTTACCACACACAACAGTTTTCTGTGCGTCTACCACATTTTACGACAATTTATTTCGACTGCTTCAAGGTAGACAACACACTAACCGTACTCTATTAGGTGTTGCGTTTTTTTCTATAGCATTGCATTGACCGTCTGTAGTATATGTTGTCTGTGGTATTAGCCTTATGCTTTCCATACAAAATGAGTGGTCACGGATAGGGAGCACTGTAGTCGCGGATATGTGAATCTCAGGGTAAACTAAAGTCGTGTAGCATCACTCGGATCGCGTAAAAAGCAGCATCTATAGCAACCGCGTAGTATCGGATGCTTTAAATTATCTTCTATACGTCTTCAAATAAGAATAAGTTTGCTTACTTAACATTTCTAGGCGATTAATTAATTGATGTGCGTTAATTTAAAGGTTGACAATCTCATATCCATGTAAAGTACCTATTTCGATCCACTTTGCACTTTGTGAACTTGTTCTGTTGTTGTTGTGTTAATAGCTAATTTTATGATCTGGACAAAATGGGATTCTGGGTGACGTCATTCGCGTATTTTAATACTGAACATTTATTGGCTGAAAGTTACGAGGCAACCTACTCTCTCTACAATGCGATCAAAAATAAGTTGCTGTCGAGTGACCTTTGGAATTTTTGTTTAGGTACATGGGAAATCGTACTTAAATTGAACTTCCAAAGGCTACTAGCAAGCAGCTCATTTTTGATCGCCCGTTATTAACCTTGGTTGTAAACACGAACTCGCAGTACAAGAGTCATCACAAAAAGATTGACACACCCTGTACATTTTTCATTTGCCGGGGAAGGGCTAAGGGGGATCACAACAAAAATTTTAGCAAAACACAATGAACGACGATTCAAATAAAAACTTTGTAAATTTATTTTGTGATTTTAGCTTTAATACCGTCTGTAGACTATGCCTTGAAAAAACTCAGCCGAACAAGAAAATGTCCCAGCTCTTTGAGCCAAAGCAAAACAATTTAATTAGCGATCTACCCGGAATGATTATGGCTTGTGCTTCCATACAGGTAAAAATTGATATACATCCAACTTCCAATGCACGTAATTTTTAGTAGATCATTGAGGGGGATGGTTTGCCAAGCACGATTTGCAGCAAATGTTTGGCAAAGTTAAACGTTGCGTGGCAGTTTAAGCTTCAGTGTGAAAACTCGGATGCGAAATTGAGGCAGTTTTATTTCAATAACTCTTCACAACTGCCAATTGCGCCGGTGTTTGATGGGTTCGGCTTTGATTTAAAGCATGAACAGCACGTTTGTGTTTTAAAGTCCGAATTGGATGTCGCAAATTCTTACAATAATACATCAGAACTTATTTCTGGAGGCAATGTACGTATCGTACAAATTGTACACCAATTATAACTTTAGTTGTAGCTTGCCACCCCACCACCGCTTAAGAGAGAACAGGAGTGTAAAAAGGTGAAAACGAAGAAAATTAAACGTCAAAAGACAGAAAGGAAGGACTTAAAAATACATCAGTGTGATACCTGCGGGAAGACATTTAACAGACGAGAATATTTGACACAGCACATACGAATTCATACAGGTGAAAAGCCATACCATTGCCATTTGTGTGAGAAACGTTTTGTAAATTCGGGCCATTTGACCACTCACATGAGAACTCACACAGGAGAACGTCCACATTCGTGCACTTTGTGTCCGAAAGCATTTTCGACACGTCAAGAATTACATAAACACACAATGGTTGATAGTAAGATTTCATTTTCCACGATTGTAAATCTGCTTTCAGGTGCACAACGGCGATCGACCTTTCGTGTGTAAAATGTGCGGTAAATGCTTCGGTAGTTCCAGTAATCTATACTCGCATTTGAAACATCACACGGGCGAAAAGAATTTCACCTGCGAACATTGCGGGAAGGCGTTTTATACCAAGCAAGAGTTAAAGCAGCATTTGGTCGTTCATACAGGCGAAAAAGCATTCCTTTGTGAATTGTGTAATAAGCGTTTTTCACAAATTGCCCATTTGAGACGACATTCAAAGCTGCACAAATAATGCAGAAATTGGTATATTCACCCAAGCACTAAACATATCAGTATTCTTTGAGATATTCTAATGATAAGCTTACTTTTGTCATTTTTTTGTACTTAATGTGTGTCATTGTTTATATATTTATGTATTTATTATAAATTTAAAATTTGGAAAAGTAGTTTTGCACGCAAATTTAGTGAGCTAATTGCTCAGCTGTGTGCATTGGTCCCAAAGACATTGTGATTAATTTTGATAGTTACATTTTATTTCAAAAACAGTATCAATGGATGGTATAGATACTTATAGGCAACCAACTATACACGTGAGTAAGATTTCTCTCCAAAGGTATGCAACTGTCATGTGAGCAATTCGAACTTATTTGTAACGTCACTACGAACTTTGCCGAACGCATTTGAAAACTGAAAGTAGAAGTCTCAAAAATTCGAGAAGGGTTTCGGGAATATATAAATTCTTGAAGCCAAAAGAAATTTTAAAAACAACTCTTGTTTGTCGCCTGTAGTGCCATAGTGGTCGTTGCCTATAGCCATTTATTCTATGCATACCTAAAAAGACTTTAATACGAAATAAATTAGGGGAGCCAATAATCCGAAATGAAAAAATTGCTATGGTGCGTTGTTCCGGTATAAATTTCATTTTGGCTTAAGTAGGCAGTTTTGGCCAACCCAACGCACAATATGCTTAGGTGCATAACTTTTTAATGTTAGACAGCGAAAAGCAAGCAAGGACAAGAGCAGTTAGTGGACTAGAAACATTAGACAGGATGAGACAAAACTGGTAGTTACAGAGGTACAACTCGAAGCACAATTTTTTACTGCTGTTAGGAGATAAGCTGCGATGTTCCATGTCATAATCACTTTGTTTACATTCAATTAAGAGAGGTGAGAATTGAATCAATAAACCAATTATTTGTTTCAAAAAGTTACTTTGTCCTGCAAAACTGCAAATGCAATTTTTCTGTTGAACCAAGAGTGTTGAACAATAAATATCGCAATTTCCGTCTCATTAATGTATATACAACATAATTTAATATACATACTAATAACATTCACAACTTAATCCTATTATACAGTGTTTGTAATAAATATACATACTTTGAACAGTAAATATGTGCTATCCTATTAAGTACATAATAACAAAGGTTTTCACAATCAAAAGAATGTGACAACGAGTCTCTCTTACAATTAACAGTTGTGCTAAATGTATTAACGTGCAAAAATACATTTGTACAATAAGTCTTTCTGGGTTACATTGAAGGCAGATTAAAGGAGTACATTTCAGTCTAGTTTGAAGAATTATTGCAGTAAACTAGAAACACTTAATAGTGTCGGTTAGTAATTTGGCACTAAAAGAAAGCACAACCAAAAGAATCGTACAACCTTTTTCGAGGTACACAGTCACATAATACATAATCTCGATAAAAATTAATATTTGGCTTTCGAAAAACAAAAAATTAAACCTATTCCGTAATAATAAAGATTACATACTTTCAAAATAAAAGGAAGCACTTGAATTAATCATGACCAACATGCAAGTTCCGAAAAACGCACACATAATTTACAAATATGTTATTGGCACCATTCGGATTACTGAAAACAATTGACTAATTTTTCCAACTACTTCAGGCACAGCTTACTTTATACGAATTCTCGTAACCCCCTTTACTTCGCATTTGCATCTGAAGCGCTGTCAATTGATCGTTAGGCATTTCTATATCTCGACTGCCTATGTGAGCGGTATGTTGAAAGTTCATAGGATTCCCGATCATTGACCTGCGTTCAACATTTTATCTCACAGACACGATTTAAAAATTCATTACCTATCGATTCTGTGCCGATGCCTCTTCTGAGGTTGTGATATGCAACAGCTAAACCACGAAACCCACAATTCCCCTACAGCAGTCATCTGTAAGCGAGATGTGTTATCAACTTATGAACCACGAACTCCCGATTAGGGAATGTGTCATCAAATGAAAATATCACCTTTTGCACACTGGTCATAAGGCCTAAAGTTTGGGAATTCCTTAACCGAACCTGTATCTCAATTTTATAGTTAATTAAATAGAGCTAAACAATGGCCTACCTTTTCGTTTCGCTTAGAAAAATAGGAACTTAAATCACTTTGAGTCACCGACAAAATAACTTAATTTAAATAAAAAGTAATTCACTTTTGTTGCTTAAAAATATTCAAGGATACTAACGTCAACATTCGTGTAACTTCATGACTGACAAGTGACATTAGGGATTTTCCGTTTGTTACTACTTCTCTGGAGTTGGTCCTGAATCATAGAATAAAAGGCTTACACAAGGCCGCTTTTTAAAAATTCAAAAAGAAAAGACGGTATCATTAAAAATTACGCTTTGTAGGGCAACGGATAGGAGTTTTCTAGCGTTTTTCTCAATAAGGGTCGTTTATGGGCGATGCCATTCCACTTACGAGTATATCTAGTTCAATGATATTTTATTACTGTTAAAATAAATAGCAACAAGAACAAACTAGCATAAAAATGGCTTTCGCCCTAAGGGCTAAGGGTACGTTTATGTTGGAGCTGCGATAACTGATGAGAGTCGCGACAAGATCGGCGAAAAATTAATTTCTATGATGTGCAGGCCTGCAGGGTATAGTGGAGCGAGTTAGACGAGGAACAGACGGGCGGACAATAAACCGTGAAGGAGGAACTTCTTTCAAAAATGAGTCCCCTAAAAAGCGCAAACGCTCTGCACACCTTATAAAAATCCAAAGGTACATGTTTGGTATCCATATGACATCACGTGATAAAAGCAAAGATAAGCAGCACAATTAGCGCCGCTCTTCTGCCAAGCGTCGCTTTGATACAACATCTGCATATAAAACAATAACATCATTTTCTTTACTTTTTTAGTGTCGTCGCTCTTACCGTTAATTTTAGCTCCAACATCAATATACCCTAAGGCGAGAAACTTGAGCGCATTTTCCATGCATTGCATACCTGGTGTTTACAATATGTGATATGTGTACCTTTACTAGAAGCACACATTAATTGTCAAGATTTTTCCTGGTTCAGGTCCAAGTCCCTGAATGAAAAAGAATGAATTATAAATATTGAACACTGTAGGAGTAGTTACAATATAAGAAAGAAATAACAATTCAAGAGACTATGGTACTAAATAAATTATCATGCAGGGAAGGATTTTCCGTGTAGCAGTCTCCTAGCAGAAGTGTACCATGTTGCATATGTACTACATGAAATAAAAAAATATAAAATATTCACGAGGAATTGACTAAACTTATAGCTTTTATGTGACATTTATATGTACTTCTTGATATTAAAACATGGGTGTAACTTTAGCAGTTTCCATGAATTGATCAGTCCTTTCAGCAGGGTCATACAACGGACTATTTATGTGTACAAAGGAAAATAAGTTAAGGCATAATTATGCACGCGCACACCCAATGTTTGTTTTTACTAGAATCTTTGGTTAAAATTTCAAAAAAATATTTATAAAGAAGTTGAAGTTGCACATGCGCACGTTATCATAGTATACCTTAGTTTTTTCTTGGTTTAGGCGCCAGATCTACAAGCTACCAAATGCAAACACAACGAACTAAATATCTTGAAAACCGTAGTAGTCAAGGCCTTGGACAGATGGAGACAGTGGCCATAATAGCGCCTTCCAAACATGAGTAGGAAAATGCGCTAAAAACGATTAGACAATTAATGATTGTATTTCAACATCCTAATCTCGGCGCCTCCTAATTAGGCCAGTTATCAGCAAATGGTATTAAACGTAACGATTTGAAAATTTATTTTAATGAATTGATAAATAAATAAACTTTATATACAGAAATGTGATATTTAACACAAGTGATGAGTTTTCTATTTAAATCTCAAGCTTTAAATTTTTTCTCCAAACATTAAAACATTTGGAGAAAAATTATGTTACATAAGGAACAAACACTGGTGGCACAAACTCCACCGCTTCTCTTCCTTATGAATTGATCTTCATAAGACACAATTTCAAATATGTTGCACCTCATTAATTCCGTGGTGGGAAACATCCTTCATTCCCAACACAGATCCAGTTTTCTTCCCACAGTTAAATTTATGCGACAAATAACATCCTATGTGAATACATTTGTTTCCAAGAAAATTAACTTTCAGATAAATTTAACTGAGTCAATAAAACCGGCTATCTATACAAAGCATGATGCGCAACAGTTTTGTAACTGCGACTACCATTTGCAGTTATTGTATTCGAGTCCAAGTAACGAGTAACAGTCAGTACGTGAAGACACTGTCAACATTACTAGTTACCTCACATTTATTTACTTTTAGGTAACGTCACGAATACACTTACATCTTGGTCCATAATACTCTTTTAAATATTACCTACACAATAGGTAATTACTTATAAAATAAATCAGTGCACTATCAATTCTTATGCATTTTTAAATGTCTGATTAAATGAGCCTTCTGCGAAAACCTCTTATTACAGTATTCACATAAGAACGCTTTTTCCCCAGTATGAACTAGCATGTGTTGATAAAGCTGTCCTTTCGTCGAGAAGGCTTTTGTACACTGATCGCAATGATAATTCTTCTCTCCCGTATGAATTCGAGTGTGTGTATTTAAATTACTGGAACTAGCAAACCGTTTCGGACAGTACGTACAGCCGTACGGTCGTTCTGATGTGTGTATAGCTATGGTGTGCTTTGTGAGTTGTTGGGCCGTTGCAAAGGCCTTGTTGCACGCGGCGCATATGTGATTCTTTTCTCCTGTATGTGTACGCATATGAGTGTGTAGATGTCCGCCGTTAATGAAGCGTTTATCACACAAATGGCAGACGTATGGCCTTTCACCTGTATGAATACGAATGTGATGGATTAAACTCGGTTTTGTTCTGAATATTTTTCCACAGGTATCACACTGATGAGGCTTGGTTTGGTTTTTTAGTTTCGTATTTGAAACTGGTTGCGGTATGTCGAGTGACAGCTGTTCAACTTTCATTGGCACATCAACATTTTTCAATTCGTTATATTCCACTTTGAGTCCATCTAAATCATTACGTTCGATTTCGTTTAACGAGTTGGACGACATTAACTGAACATTTTCTAAATTTTGCAGTTGAGGTTCCGCGTTTTGTGGTACGTCTAACTCCTGCACAACGCTCACTTGTTCGAGATTATTTAAAATTTGGCCATTATTATGAATTGCCGAATTATCGGCAATAACTTCCTCCGAAAATTGCATGCCATCACTAATGTCTTTCTTTATATCTATAAAGCTGGATAAGTCCGGTGCCGTAGGTAAGTGATGTAAGTTCTCAAAGCACTGTCTTAGCTTCGCGTCGGAACTCTCGCATTGCGATTTAAATTGAAACGCCACATTCAGTTTTGAGATACATTTTTGGCAGATATAAGGCGGTAATCCGTCCCCTTCCAATACCTACAATTAAGTTACCGAAATGTGTAAAAGATACAAACAACAACAATAATGGCCATTGTTTACCTGAACAGAGGCGCAGGCCATTATTAAAATAGAGAAATGGGGTGGTTTGATTGGATCAAAAATCGGCATAAGTTTTGGACCTTTCTCTAAACATATTCGGCATATATTGTTTATGTTCATTGTTAAATAATAATTAAATAAATCGCTCTGAGCTTGTGAATTTCTAATATTGTTCAGCTGCGCCATGTTCACAAATCAAATTATTTCTTTACCATGTCCACCAATCTTTCAACTTTATAACTCCCTAGAAATAAATTTAAGTTACTAGATGTATACAGTGTGTTCCAAACAGGAATGAGCATAGTAGTCTCTCAACGATGACGTAGTACATTATTCGGCACGTAGATTGTAGACAATTAATTATTGGTAGTTTTACTTGACTTTTGGAGGGAATAAATCTGATTGACAATCATAGGATTTGATTTGCCACGTTGCCGGCACAGTGCCGATAACTTCACGACAGTACCTTTTGTTTATCAGAAACAGGCGCATGCGCATCACATCTACATTTGACGGTCTGACAGTACAGAGTAACAAACGGCAAATTGACACATCACTCAAATGTAAGAAATAAATATTTAAATTAACAGTGTCTTTATTCACCCTAATTCCATAATTTTGGAAAAAATGAGGTCCGTGGCAATATCTGTACTGAGTGTGGTCTTAACGACCGTAGTCCTGGCCAATGCCTACTACCAGAAGAAACAATTTTATCCTTCTGTTGTATACATAACCAAATCAAATCCTAGTATGGCTGTAAGTATTTCCTCGGCATTTACCACAATTTTGCGCTGATTTCTACATTTGTAGGTCATTTATATTCAAGCCTTCATACTGGTTTTTCTCACCGGTAAACTGATGCGCAAGGTCTTCTTTGGACAATTGCGAACGGCGGAATTCGAGGTTTCTTTAGCCTGTAACAGGAATGTTAGTACTATATCATGATCGGTTTTAGCACCTCATGGAGAGAGCGTGGTATGCCATTACAGAGACTTGTCTCGCCTTCACCGTGTTTCGTGACGATTTCACACCAAAGTTTGTAGCACTTTTTACTATACTACTCTTCTTGAAATCGTTCCACTGGCTGGCCGAAGATCGAATTGATTATGTGAGTATAAGTATACCAAGGTGCAGAAGGGCCACATTGTATTCAGAAGGTCAAATTCGGAGCTTAAACTTTAAAGTGCACGTGCTTATGTTGTTCACATCCCTAACTCTTTAAGATGGGTAATCTTCTAAATTATACAGTACAACAAAGGTCTAAATCTGTTGAGAATGTTGTAGACGACTTGTCACTTTTGTGGTGGTTTCCTTAGTCTCCCAGGTGCTTTCCCTGGCTTTGAAAAGGGTTTAGAGACCAGTAGAAGTCATTTTAAAGCTTGGAAAACGTACTAAATGCCCTAAATTGTTATAGAATTCTTTCTCAAATGCATTTAAGAAGTGCTTCAAGGCTTAGTTGACCTTTTCCAGAGCCTTTCATGAACTCATAGACTATTTGGAGCCTTAGAAGGTTTTCAAGAACAATTCTGTGTCCTTTGTAGAGCTAAGCAACCTTTTTTATTTTTTTTCAGTTAATTGTTTCGAAATGTGATAATGTGAAAAAGCATCGCTCTATATGATACCTTTGAAGTTGACCCTTATTGGCAACTGCTGGTGACAATAAATCATTATTTAAAAGCTCTAGGAAAGGCCTAGAAGGCTCTTAAAACAACCTAGAAAGCACTACAGAGGGTTTAGATTTGTGTCAATAGGAAAAGGCATGAAACAAGCGCTATGGAATCTTTGAAGTAAAGTTTAAGCGCTGAATAAGTACACAGTTTAAACTCCGAATTCAACTATTAAAATATGAGTACAAGTACAAGTGTGTAAGTAATCGTTTTCTTGTAGATGGAAAGGAGTCCAGTCATAAGCTGGGTGTTTCACATTAGAGTGTTATCCTTACTACTCGTATTAGGTACTTCGGACTTTTATTTTCTACAACATGCATATCTATCTACGATGGCGATGGGACCATCTGTACAGTTAGTGTTCGGTTTCGAGTATGCCATACTTTTAACTATGGTTGCCAATATAGCTCTAAAATATGTTTTACACACGATAGATTTAAATAGCGAAGCTCCTTGGGCGAATAAGGCTGTGTTTTTACTATATACGGAACTGGTAATGGGCCTCATTAAAGTAGTCCTATACATCGCTTTTCTCATAATTATGATAAAGTTGTATACATTACCGTTGTTTGCATTTAGACCGATGTATTACACATTACGGAACTTTAAGAAGGCATTTAATAATGTAATATTGTCACGACGCGCCATTCATAATATGAACACCCTGTATGCGGATGCCACACCGGAAGAACTGCAAGCCGCCGACAATGTATGTATCATTTGTCGCGAGGAAATGACCACGTCTTCGAAAAAGTTACCGTGCAATCATATTTTCCATACTGCGTGCTTAAGATCTTGGTTTCAACGACAACAGACGTGCCCAACATGTCGGCTGAATATTTTACGAAATCCTGCAACTGCAAGGGCCGAACCGCGTCCGCAAGCACAACCGATGCCGAACCCGTTTGCTGGTCCTCCTTTCGTTTTTCAACCGTTAATTAATCCAATGCAGGATTTAAACCAAGGTGCCGCCGCTCAACCGCCACCCACCGCACCGCCAACCTCCACCTCGCAAAGCACGACCCAGCAAGGTCCAGTACCACCGTTTGCTTTGCCTCCTTTTATGCCGTTTCCATTTTTGCCATTTATGTCTCCACCACCGATGCCCTCTTCAAATCTTGCATCACTATCCGCTGAAGAACTTAGAAGAATGGAGGGGAATGAACGTGAACATGTGGAGGCGAGAATTCGTTGTCTACAAAACATTCAGGTACCATTATTTTATATATCGAATCCCCCCTCCTCCCTCCAATTGTATTTATGAGCTTAATCTTCTCATGATCTCAGATCCCCTCCGATTAGATGTACCTACTTCAAAATAAATTGAAAGGAATTTTGAGGTATTTAAGATGTTAATTTGAAATAGAAATCTGGGGAGGGGGAAGGAAGTCTAAATTTGTGTAGATTTGATCACCCCAGATTAAATGTTGATACAATTGATTTAGTGTGGGGGAGTGCCCTAATGAAGTGTAAAAAAATATATAAACTGAATTTCTCAGGTGATGCTCGACGCAGCCGTACTTATGATGAATCAGTACAGTGCGGCAGTCGCCACTTCCGGAACGATACCGAGTCACCCGCCAACGGACAATGTTCCACCTGCAGCCAATGATTCTAGTAATACAAGTAAAGAATCGGAAGGCGGCACGTCTAGCTCGAGTAATTCAAATGCATCAATTCCCGCTACATCATCTGCAAATCCGCTCAGTGCCGAGGAAGAAATAAGAAGACGACGTTTGCAACGATTCGAGCAGACCGTAGAGCAACAACAATAGACTAAATTTATTGTGGTAAATGCTTTTGGATGAAAGACTTAAGTCAAACTATTTTCGTTATTTGTATATATTGGTATTTTGTGAAAACCGTGATTATTGTAAGGTATTTCGTTGCGACTGTATTAAGTTCAAGTTTTGCAATGTTCTATTGGAAGATGTATTTGAAACCAAAAGTTACACTACGAATTTGTTATTCATTTTGTTTATTTTTAAGAATTTATGTCACATGGCAGTGTATATAATTTATTTTGAACTTAATAAATTTTGCACTTGCATTGTTATTGCTACTATGTAACGTACAGTATGGGGGCAATCGCCAGGATTTTTAAGCTGTATCAAGAAGTAATAGGAACGCATTAATACATAGCATAAGGAAAAATAAGGGCACTTTTAGTTACCTTTACTAAGACAGTATTACAGGTAGGTACCTTTTTAATCTAAATTGATCGGAAAACAACCTTTAAATGGCTTTAGGCTGACTTCACGCATGCAATTAAAGCACAAACGATGTGTTTAATCGCAGTCGTTTGTACCTCTTTTGTGCCATATAATAAGTCTTAGGAGAACCAGTTATACAGAATTATAGACGATTTGAAATGCATGCAAACACCTAAAATAAGATAGGTAGGTACCTACACGAATTGAACCAGCTGTAGATTAAGCGTACCTTAAGTAAGTATATGCAGTGATATTCATGTAAAAAGTAGTCAGGGATTTCATGTCTACTTTCAAATAAGAAAAAGTCTTCTGAAAGACGCCTAATTTTATGCAACCAAAATAACTTCTTGAAACAAATAAAGATCTGGCTGACATATTAATTTGAATATTGTTGCTTTGGCTTCACAGAAAATAAATCTCTTAAGCTCTTTTAACTGGTACCGGCACTATACCAATTGGAAATATCAATATCAACACACGAACGAAAATTAGTATTCGGAAGTCAAAGCGATAATATTCAAATTAATTAATATGACAGGAAAATCTTCATTTGTTGTAGGTAGTTATTTTGGTTGCATAAAGTTAGGCGTCCCTTAGAAGACTTTTTATCATGTAAAAGTAGACATAGGAAATCCCTATGTCTACTTCTACATGAATATCACTGTATATGTAACTGTATGTATAAAGTTTAATGAAGAAAAATATGCATATTTACAAAGGGAATTATAGGTCGCCACTCGTGCCACAAGATAGTCGTATTACAATAGGTCGCATTGTAACACTTGTCTTTCAATATACTATTTTCTCATTAAAAAGTTAACGATTTCTTAAAATCAAAGTACCTACCTACAGTTTTCCCCAATAATTCATTTACTTACATAATCATCAGAGCTATAACAATAATGGAAATCAATAATCATATACTTAAACATTTATAACGGTTAGGAGAGTTGGCGCTCGAGTTTCTTCAAACCCGCCGCATAAACGGCCAACAAGCTCACGATTAAACAAGAAAATACAAGCTTGAGATCTGTCACAGCGCTAGTTCGTCGTGGGCATTTGATCTTTGTCCTGCATTGTACTCACCAATGGTTGAGTGCAACTCAATTTCTAACTTAACTCTCCCCGTATGAAATTATATCGGCAATTCTCTTAAATTTAGACTTGCAGAATCCAAAATGCCCAGAAAATTAAAAATCGTACCTACTCTACTAGTAAAAGTTATAGGGCTTTTTGGGGGGTTTTCTTCATTACAATACAGTTTTTTACCTATAACTTTTGACGTGCTGAAGCGATCTTAACGTATATTGGCAATTTTTATAGATTTTGATCTGTAGAATTGCCCAGACAATTGAAAATCGCACTCTTCTGACAAAAATAATAGGGATTTATGGTGTAGTTACCGCACTTGTCTGCGAACGGTCCTGAATTTTGTACTGTAAGCACTGAATAATAGATTCAAACTTGCGTAAAAAGTCTAACTCAATGATCGGTTGTGTCACACTGCCACACGACATTACGGTGGAGGATTCCCGGTTACCTTACATTCAGATTATAAACCTTTTATCTCTATCTTTTGTAAGAACATCGATAAGGTAATTGCCAGAGAAATAATGTGCTTCTAAGATTCCAACCAGTGGAACTACTGTGGCCGTTGAAGTTACAAAAAGTAAAACAAAAACACCAATAAACCAGAATTATATATACCTATATTAAAATAAAGAACGCGTTTCAACAGCAAAGGTATCATCATCATGATAACTCTGACGATGTCCCGAACTGCTCAAAAGCCTGGAAAATAGATTATTTGATTGGTACATCTTCGCAATGTTTTTTTTTAAAGATGCAAAACAAAACACAAAGGTCTTTACATATTTATTTAACATATATAACCGTGTAACGCAGTTTTTTTAAACATATAGCAACTAACCATTTAACTGTCCAATTCGTTTCTGATTTGCTCAAGGGTTTTGCGTTTTGTTTCAATCAGCACGCCCATTATAAGTAACGCGGAGACGAAGCATAAGATACCAAACATAAAAAACACATAGTAGCGCATGCCTTCCGTATTTATAGCGTGAGAAAACAGATGAGTAAGGAGAAGTCCAATAAACCAACTGCAGCCCATTGCAAGGGAGTTTGAAAAACTCTTTACCTCCATTGGAAGCAGTTCACTGCTCATCATGAAAGGATGTGGACCTGCTCCCAATGAGTAAGCCGCCATCAAGATCGCAAGAGTGGCAATGGGATTTATTTTGGACTCTTCCTTCTCTGCAAAATATAATCCTGTTAGAGTGTGACTGAGCCCCATCAGTACCAATGAGACAATCCATAGTGGCTTTCGACCCAATCGATCAACAAGTAAGGCACAGATTAAGCTACCGACCAACTGAACTGACGCAAATATTATAGCGCCATGATTAGGATTTGCAAGTACGTTTGCTATGTCGCATATTCGCCGCGCAAAGAAGATTATTGCGTAACTACCGGTTAATTGTTGAGCACAATGCATTGATATTACCATAATTGTTCCTCTGACACAACCGTTTTCCTTCAAGGCGTCTTTGAACTCAAGAAAATAACTTGTGGTATACTTTTCCATTTCTTCAAATTCACCATCTATATTGTAGTTTTGACCTCTGAATAACTGCAACGTTTGTTTGGCATTCTCTTTCTGCTTTTTTTTACATAGCATTATAGGTGAGCCTGGTAGAAGCAATAAAATTACCAGGAAAATTACCGGCACAGAGCAAAATGGTAGTGTTATTAAAATCATGGAATCTAGTACCTCCATGCAATACACAACAATCATCCCTAGGGCAATTGCAAAAATGAAGATTTCATTTAATGCACCACGAATTTTTTTATCCGCAACTTCTGTTATATAGCTCGGTGCGTAAATGCAAGCCACCGCTGTGCCAAATCCCAAAATAAATCTTCCCAAGCAAAATTTTGCAAATGACTCCGCTGTTCCCAAAATTGTCCACCCAAAAAAGAACGGCAACGTTATTAAATATATCGCCGAACGTCGTCCGAGAAAGTCAATTGTGAAGCAAATGTAAATATCTGCTACGATTGCTCCCACATGCAAGAAACTGTAAATCCATCTCAATTCACCGTCGTCATATGTTTTGAGTAAGATGGGCTCAGCAGAAGAAGACCAACCTAGAGCGTTTCCAATCATAAATCCTCCCAAACCGACTATATAAAATATTGATAAATATCTTAACGTTTTTACATCAGAAAGCACTTACCACCTAAAGCGCACAAAATTTGATATGTTCGTACAGGTGAGTTTTCGGACATCTTTTCGCCTTTAAATATACAGGAGAAACTCGCATCTGTATGTTAACAATAATTGCAAATAAATTTGTAGAGCTGTCAATATGTCAACAAAATAAATACAAAAATCACGAGCGCGTGAATTCGATTTTTTTATGATCATAAAATATTTCGGATACAATCAAAACCGCTCTGTGATTTTCACGGAAATGACGGTTCAGCAGAAGGCAATCCTGCTGTTGCTGCTACCACTGAATAAAGAATCTGAATCTTCATTCAATGCTGCGCACTTTGATGGCATCCATTTTTTGATGGCTCTCCAAATCATTTGATTTTCGATTATAACGAATGATTTTTTAAAGCCTTTATTCTTTCGTACGGTAGTATAGGTAGGTACTCGAATTTCCCGCCCTCCGTAACGCGGGTGGCATTATTTACGCCAGTCACCTTTCAATGTGTGGTTACGGTTGACATGCAGTTGAATAGTCGCCTCTTACGACACGCAGTGGCGCTGCGGTAGGGGTATTCTTTCCCCGCCCCATACACGGGTAGGTACAGATGGATTCCTGGTGTTTCAAAACATGTATGCATTACCTTCCTTATGAACGTGCGGGTGGTAAAACGGAGCAAACGCATGGCATCATAATATATAGGTACTATATAATAGTATATACTATAGCACCACGGCATGGAATAAATGGCTGTAGCCAATCAACATTACACGCGACAAGCTGGAGCTGTTTTTTACAGTTAAAATTTCAACCCTGTCGCCTTTGCTATACATCTTTGTGTTCAAAAATCACAATTTGATGCTATAAATAGTAAAGACTATAATAGCTAACCCGAATTGGACATTAAATAATCAAGTTACTGTTTCATAGTACCTATACGCAGATGATCATTTAAAACAAAATCGTGTAGACTTGGTTGCCCAGTATAGCCATCTAGGTATATTCTATGTATTTTTTACCACCCGCACCGCACGTTAGTAAAGGGAGGTACTTATTGCATTGGGGTACAAAATGAGCCCCCACTTTTTTGACGGAAATACACGTTTTGAAGCACCATCAGGAACCCGAATCAAACAAAATCTTGATAATGTCGGTCTATCGGTCCATCTGTCCTCTCATTTTCTGCTGAACGGCTGAACCGATTGGAACCAAATTTGGTACCTACACATATTCCTAGACATAAAAGGGCAGAATCACGCATGCGCAGGTGGGCGGATGGTATCTGTGCTAGCCCCCGCAATTTTTTTTAAGTATACATAACCGATTTGATAGCCCATATGTATACGTACATTTAAGAAAATTTCCCTGTATACATTTAATTAATAATCTTAATTTAATAAACAATTTACATATTAAAAACATTTAAAAAAGATGACAGTGGCAAGATTGGTTGCATATCTTAAGGAACATTTGACTTGTATATTTAAGGATTGATCATACAGACTAATAATATAACTCTAAGATACAACTGGGTCAGCCCCAGATTTCGCACTGGTAGTGCTGGATTATACCATATATGTACCTACGAAAGCGAACTTTTGGGGGGAGAGTCATTAAACGAGGGAGGTGGAAGAAACACAATGGAAGATGCCATTGACAGTAGCTGTGGAGTATAGGACGGTGACCATACTGACATGCTAGTGGTAGCTCGCACACCACCACTTCGCCTGCTTATAGATGCTAGAGTTGGAGAGGTGACGCGAGTTAATTTATTTAATAAATGGCAGCAAGAATGTGAACACAGAAGCTCTTGGACCAGGGACCCCAATCTACATAAATGGATCTGTAGAACAGAGGAAACATAAACGTTGAGTTTTTTTTAACCAAACCCGCTGTCAAACACCTCCCCTACAATTTGTTACTGGACACTTAACAGTACTATCCCTGGCTGTACAATTGTATGGAAATGAATAATTAATTATCGAAACTTGAGTTTATTAAAATACACATACTTAACTCAGCCTAATTTATTTGCGACTGTAAAGTATATAATGTACATAACTACGTAAAGTTTTATACGGTAGCCTGCATATATTTTAATAAACTTGAAATGCTTAAAAAGTACATGTTTACTTAATTATATTCATATAGCCAAGAGAAATTTAAATGCAAGATACTATAAAATTACGCCTCCACAGCCTTCTTGTTCTTTTTGGATTTAGACTTTTTAGGTTTAGGTAAAGTGCTCTTCTTCTTTTCTGACGGCTTGTTTGCAACTTCCACATTTATTTGCCTGTCGTCCAAAGTTGAATTATGCAACTTTAACGCTTTCTGTAAATAACACTTTTAGTGAGAGAGTAAACGATAAAAACATCGGCTTACTTTGAATCCTGCTTCATCCTTCATACGAACGAATCCGTAACCGCGCGAAACATTGTTGCGGAATTTAGATAAGTGAACTCCATCGACGAGACCCGCTTTTCTGAAATATTGGCGCACTTGTTCGTCGGTAGTTTTAAAATTAAGTTGCCCAACGAAGAGAACAAACTTCTCGTCTCGTGATACTCGATCGGGAGTGGGGGCGGTTACTTTTTTGGGAGGGTCATTCTGTTTTTTAGTTTTCTCTGCTATTTTTTTGGGGGCATCGTCTTGTTTCATTTTTTTGTTATTAGCTTTTACAGGTTTCGCAACCGGTTCTTCTTCAACGTCACTTGCATCGCTATCGTCATTGTCATCTACCCCGTTACCCTCCATGTCATCATCACTATTCTCCTCTTCGTCTGAGTCTTCCTCATCTTCTTGCATATCGCCTGAATCAACGTCTTCGTTATCAGAATCTTCTTCCAATTCTAGAGCGTCTTCGCTACCTGAAGATTGTTCTTCCTCTTCCTCCTCATCACTGCTGTCGTTGGCAACCATTTTAGACGGTGTCTTTTGCTGTTTCTTTGCACCTTTATTCAGAACTAAGGGTGTTTTTTGTTGTATTGGAAGCGGACTGGTTTTTTTCAGTGGCTTCATGGGCGTTTTTAGCTTGGCGGGTGTGTTATTTGCAGATATCGAGGTGACTTTTGAAGTCTTTTTGGGGGATGTGTTTTGTGGAGCCAATGATTTACGCTTCATGCCTTTCGTATTTGCAACCATATTGTTCTAAAATTGTACTGACTAGTGAAATAAACTATAAAAATTGTTTAGATTTAAATACTTACGGGAAATTAGTGGCGAAAAAACTTGTAGAAACAGACACAATACAACGAGGTAAAACACGCGCTAAAGTGCAAAAGTAGGGTTATGTAAATAAAAACTTAGGTTAAAGTAACGGCGGGTTTACACACGCAGGAAATCAGTAAAGCTCGTTTTACACGGTGAGTATCCTACAAAACATTCAAACCAATTTATTACTTATTTGTTGCCACCATTTTTTCTCTTTAGCAGTCTAAAAAAAACAAGTACTACTCCTTTAAGCTTAAAGTACCATTAATTGTTTGGTGAAAAATATTCGACGTGGCACGATTCTAAAATTTTCAAAAATCTTCAAGCGCCTCGAATCGCTTCAGCGAATTTTACGCGCGATGTCACAGATGTTGACGAGTAAATTGTTGTTTAACGCTCCCGAACAGGGTTCCTGAATGGTGAATGGTTATAATTCCTTTATATTTCAAGAGCGGATTGCTGGAGGAGGGTAGGTACCTACTCTCAAAGGGTGGAAAGATGTTCTAGAGGAGATACGTTTACTAGCGCTGTGAAAACTTAATTGTGATCTCGAAAATGTTGTAAGAAGAAAAATGCAATATTTCTGAGGATTTCTTTAAGGTCTTGATTCTTTTTGCATTATATTATATAGCGCAGACATCCGAATCAAATAAAATCTCCATGATATCGATCGGTCTGTCGGTCTGCCTGCCTGTACTCTCATTTCTGGCTAAACGACTGAACCGTTTGGCACCAAATTTGGTACACATATCCTCTGACATAAAAGGGCAAAATCACGATAGCTCAGGTGTGCGGGCGGTATCTGTGCCAGCCACTGTAATTTTTTTCATTGACCCTTTGCTTTTTCTAAACTTATTGGATCACGATGGATGTATTTGTGCGGTTGGAATCTTTCTTGTCTTCTTCTTTTTTACCGTGTTGGAATTTCCAGACCCTCTTGATCGATCTGAGACAGGCCGTTTTTTGATTAAACTTGAAAAAAAAGCGCTTTTTTTTCTGAACTTTTCGGCTATAACACTTTAGTTGTGTACATGTGGTTGCAATTTTTGTTACTGTTTTGGATTTGCCAAGCCAAAATAAAAAGAATGCTGTCTGATTGATCTGATACAATTCCAATAAATAATAAATTTAAAGGAAAGAGGATACCCCTGCTATATCGAATATTTCTTACTATTTTGGACTTTCCAAGTCGAATTAGAAGAATATGTCTTTATATCGATCGTTTGCTTTATAAATTTGTATTTGTCATTGTGCAATGTGCAATGTTCGTAAATAGTTAAAAGTTGAGGTAAAAGGGCTGTATGTAAGGGTACAGTTAGCTTTGATTATTTGTTGTAGATGTCGCACAATGTAGTTTTCCTCGTAGTTTTCTCATGTACCATGTACTTAGAAGTTTAATTGAGAATGCTGTTTCAATAAAGTTTATAGGAATTACGAGTTTAGGAAAATTCCTTTAGCTTAAATTCTGTTTTCATCCAGTCTTGACTTCGGAGTTAGATTGATTATTATTGATTATTACAGGGTATTAATGCAATTTGGGACATATTCTAGTTTTTGATACGTATGTATATGTTAAGAGAGGAGCACTATCGCTGTAGGTACCTATAGTCACGATTACGAAATAAAATTCTCCGATGTTGTCGTACAGGTTGAAAACCGAGTTGAAAACTATTATAATGTAGAATTGTTAAATGCAAATTGGAAAGGAAATAAGAAAGTAAGTGAGTACATACTCTGAAAGGTTTCCAATCGCTCTTTTTCCCTTCCTTGTAACCGATGAAGACCCAAGAGCTAATCTCAGTCATGAGAGGGGAACTTTTACTTGATTTTTTTAAATTCCACTCTTCTCTTTTCTTTTATTTATGTCTCTTCAATTAATCCTTACAGCGTCAGACACACATCCTCGGGCAGCTCCTTTTTCACACCCAACGTAGGGCCTACCACTAGACCGTTTGTTACTTGTCGATCATGTGCCATGGGTTCCAGTTGGTTTGGCGGCAGTTCTGATTTCTGATTTTGAGTTGCGCAGTCGTTTCCCGGATGGGGTTATTATAAAACATTTTTATTAATTTCGTTTGTACCTTTATCCCTAATTTATATTACCTACACAAAGTATGTAGGTAATGCTATCAATCCTTGATTATATAATCAATACGTATAATACATCTATATTCAAAGCTTATCAATATAAAAGCCTTAAATTATGGTTTTATTCAATATTTTTTAAAGACACAACACCGCGCCTTAGTGGTACAGTACAAATAAATCAAAGATAGGTATACTCTCTGCATAAGGTATACCAAGATATAAACCCTTAACGACAAAAATACAGTCATTTGTGGGTTAAAGTGGCGGTCAAGTAAACGGTTTCCTCAAGATAGAATTAAGTATCTAAGCATATATGACCTCCTAATTAAAAGGAAGGTGGAATGTGGAGTTGCCTCCATCAAAGACAAACTTTATGTCGTGGACTTTGGTACGGATTGGAGTGTCGCTCGGGAGGACTAGTTTAAGGAAAACCTTTTCTCTGAGTTTTGAAATACAAGAAAAAGGTCAATGAAAACGTATACGAAGGGGAGGTATGTCACATTAAACAGATTTGTGTAATTGACGTTTATTAAAGAAATTTCGTTACGTTTTCATTTTATTGATTCATCTACCTACGTACATGTTTGGATTGAAACTTACGTGAACTTAACTATTACAAAAAAATGTATACCTTTTTAAAAAAAATAGGGAAGTAACCGTAGTCCATAGCAACAATTAATAATACGTATAAGGTACGTATAAAATATTTAATACAGAATTAAACGTTTATACATGATACCTATATTTATACTGAAGAAATCAAAAGGTAACGAATCAAGTG
Organism: Photinus pyralis; assembly: GCF_008802855.1. Classification (NCBI taxonomy): domain Eukaryota; kingdom Metazoa; phylum Arthropoda; class Insecta; order Coleoptera; family Lampyridae; genus Photinus; species Photinus pyralis. The sequence goes on from NW_022170249.1 coordinate 64,092,947, forward strand.
TTAATTGTCTTCGTAGTGCTTAACAATTTCGTAGATGTCTTGCCAATTTTCTGGTAGAAATTGCTTTTGTAGTTTGTTTTCAGCTGGAGCGTAGAATCGTTTGCCATACCTGCTGATGAGAACTAACATTAGTAATTGGTTGCACAAGTATTCACAATAATGCATCCTAGTAAAGAAATCATTGTGTCAATTTTAGTACGTAGTCCAAGTATAGGTAAGTAAGTACATATAAAGGTTTTAGATGGCATACTATTGGTACAGTTCCCAAACAGAAAAGTAATGAGATCTGTGGTTAAATAAATAAAGAAGTCTTGCACGAATTGAATGGTAAACATTTGTAATTAATGATAAAAAGAAATGCAATTTAACACGGCAAAAGGCAAGATGACAGTGTTCAATATCTATCACTTTCATAGCAACACATTAAGTAACATTCGAAATCATTAACGACTGGTTATTGGATTTTTCCATCAACACTTCCCCTAAAAATCAAGTGTTTACAGAATAGAAAGCACCATTCACTCACAAACACGCACTTCACTTACTCCAATGATGCTACGAAAGCTCTCGAAGCGTTGTCTAGTGAGTGGTTTTGTGAACAAATCGGCCCCTTGTTCATCTGAAGGCACACACTCAATTCTAATTTGACCAGAATCCAAACTGTCACGGATGAACATCCTACTGAAGTCTATATGCTTTGTGCGGCTGTGGAAAACAGGATTCTTCATTAGATTAGTAATGGCGCTTTGATTTGTAGTCCATTTCATCAAGAATCCTTGTCTTCAAGCTAGCGTCCCCACAACCAAACTTACCGCTGATTGGATTGTAGACGTAGATCAGCGTTTCTGCAATTTGCTGGACCAAGTAATGGGATCACCAGCGTACTTGAACAAGATTCCGGGTGTTGATTTCCTTGTTTCTCGGTCCTCGCCGTAGTCGGCATCACAAAATGCTTTAAGATCATCACCACGACGCTTGTACAAAATTCCATAGTCCTGAGTTCCCTTTATGCAGTTCGAGTCGTTTCACCATTGCCCATTTCATTACGCTAGGAAAATCCATCTTTCGGGAAAGAAAATCCGACGGCAAATCTTTCCTTTGACAATTATTTCAATCTTGACAATGCCCTTTCCAAACGTCTTCACTGATTAGCCATATTCGACTTGAACGTACTTCTCTGGGAAAAACACCTCAAAAGTAGAAAACCAATTACGGTTTATGGTCATGTACCGGAATCTGCACTACAACATTGGGGGAATCTACAGATTTGACGATATCCAATTAGGCAACAAACGCGGACCCTTCCTGACTCTTCTCAGACTTGGAATTCTTACAGTACCGCTTATAAATGCCTAACTCGACACATTTCTAACATTTTGAGACAAACTTCGTTAACTTGTCGCCACTCCCACCGCCCTTACCGTGATCATTCCCCTGCTAGGGGTTTGTTGGGCTTATTTTTACTGGTAGAACCATTTAAGAAGCTTCTATCATTGAGCTGCTCAACAACACATAACCTCTCCCGAAGATTTATCCAACGTTCGATTTTCTTTAGGTATTTACTCCCAACCATTAATAAATTCATGGTATTCGGCAGGTATCGTGTTCAAAACACGATTCAGGAACAGGGAACTTGGCAATTTTATCTAGTTCTCCTTCCAAGTCTCGTCTGGAATTTCTGTCCATAGCTTTTCGAGTTTAGCGATGTTTGGCAATCGAATCCGCAGATTCCTTTCCTCTTATACTAAAAAAAACCATTGAAAAGGCAATCTTGCCCTTTCTCTGATCTCTGCTCATAAACTGAATGCAATTTTTCCCAAATTTCCTTGCTAGTCGTAGACATATTTATCAATTGTCGTACCTGAGTTGACAAACTCAATACAATAATATTCTGAGCAATAAATTCAAGCTTCTTGAGTGCTTCCTTTGACTCGCTAACCTTGGGCTTTGCATCTGTAGTCAGTTCAGCGCTGCCTTATCTTCCACTATGTCCATACAGTCATTTACATGACAAGGAATTTCCAATCAACCCAGTTAGAATGGCTCTCCAATTTATCTATAAAAACTCGCGAAACTTTCATGATAAATCTCCTTCTAAAACTAAAGACACATTTCCGTTACGATTGCTTACAACGAAGCTCCACCAAAAAGAATTTCGCGTAATACTGGGCCCATAACCTGATGAGATCTGTAAAATTTTGATATCATTTTTAGTGACCCTTCAACCTCTTCTTAAATTCAAGTTTGTGTTAAAAGCAGGGTTAAAAGTCTAGTGTTTGACCAGAACTACCACCAATATTCGAATTTAAATCAAACTTTGGATATAAGGACTTTATTTCTTTCACTTCTAAGCTGAAAACTAAAATTTAGAGTAGATGTAGCATAAAAAGTTTTAGTGGTCCTTCCACAATATTTTTAAAACTCAAAAATCAAGGCCACCATTTTAGAGTAATAACTGTAATAAGTAAATATTTCGAGTTTCACTTACAAATTCAATTTTGGAGCAGATATGCTACAAATGTTCTCGAATTTTGAGTTTAAAAGCAACATTTTCTTCACTTTCAAGCTGAATATTTTACAGTAGAAATAATTTTAGTTAACAGTTCAAGACTGGGAAAATAATGCACTGTAAAAGTTCGCAGTTCCCGGTTGATAGAAGAAAAGAGCGTTGGAGGAACTCGATAAAAATTTCAGAGCAAGCGGGAATAAACATTTTAAGATTAATGAGGGAAACCCGATAGGAAGTTAAAGAGATAGTGTGAGAAATTGAAAAGAACCAGCGAGGGTATGAAGGAGGAATCTGAGAGAATGATAGCAATTGAAAAAATTGAGAAAAACTTAAGAGGAGAAAGGAATTTGAGGAATACGTGAAAGGGAACTCGATAAAATTTAAAGAGGAAATAGAGAAGAGTAATGTATTTTAGGAAAATTTGATGCGGTACTTTGAGAAGTTTTTAAAGGAAATTAGAAGGAAACCCGACTCGAGAATAGGAACTTGAGAACAACTTGAGAGCAATTTATATGGAAATTGAGAGAAGTCCGATGAGAGCGTGAAAGAAATTTGATGAGCGACAAAGATGTGAGAGTAACATGAGGAGAAACTTGAGAGGAGCCTGAGGAGAACGTGAAGATTATTTGAAGCGAACTTGAGAAAATTTGATGGATACTTCAGGAAAGTTTAAGAGGCACCCTGAGAGAAAAACGACGCGATGCTGATCTGATAGTTGCTGTCAGTGATTATTTTGAAGAACTACTAAAACATTTTTTTAAGGTAGGTATGTATGTAGGTATTTGTTTATGCAGAAACGGTGGAGTAATTGTGTAGAGGTTTAAGTTGAAACATGAAAATGTGGTACCAAACAACAAAGAGCAGTCCGGAATACCTACAATTCTCAAACTACATATCTGCAGTTGAAGCTACGTATGCGCAATTTGCAATTTTTGAGTTAGCATCTATACACTTAAAGCTAATAATAAAACATTCTTTGCTTAAAGCATAGTGTAAATTAGTAACAATTATGTTCGGTGAATGTAGCCATCAGCGATTACCTTTACTACTAGCACAGATTTAAAGTGTTTAAATCTGTGCTACTAGTTAAGAACAATATCAGGTAACTTTAACAAAGTTTCTTTTCTTCGTAGTCTGATACTTACAAGTCTGGAATGCTCGCAAACATACCTACATGATTCGACACAAGTTGAAATAAAAAAATGCAAATATAGTAATATATACCTGTGTCCATTTTGTAGGTGGTAAGCCTTTAATTTCTGAAGATAATCTTGTAATTCACCATGACTGGTAAATTTCTCCGGTCGTATGGGTCGCGCTAACAGTTCCAAATCTTGAGAGGTGACGATCGCAATAACGATGAGAAGAATTAAGCTCACTATCCTCCAGTTGAACATCTCGAATCTGCAAGCAGGGAAAATGCGCTCACAATTTTCGTTTAACGATTTAACGGCGCCGGCACAAAAAGGAAATTGAATAAACGCCTCTTGGTTACTACGGAAATAGAATTTTTACCGCTTATTTATTGTCTAAACTAAACAGATATTTTGCCTGTTCTGTGTTATACGAGGATGCCAATTTGAATATTGTCCAATTTATTTCTTTGACAATGTGTTATATAGGTATAATCCATAGGGGTACGCACGCAATTGTTATCACAATTTCGTGTTTAATCATCGGGTAAATACATTATCCTATAATAAAACACATTCTGTCGCTTCATTTTCAATAAACAGTATATTTGGTAAAACTTATTAGTCGCTAATTGATCAGCGACCATATGCTCTATTAAAAGTGTTATGCTCTTGTATTTTCACATTATTTAATTACATAGGTTTAACCTACTCAAACCCACGGTCACAGATATAAATTTCAAGGGACTTTTCATATAAATGATGCAACAGAATGTATACAAGAGTGTAATTACAATTAAGTACTATAATATCTCATGGGAGATTACTTATGCAAATATTAGTTTTTACTCTCAGAACTAATTTACTCCCCCAAGTCATTGAATTTTTTATTCAATGCCCAAATGCAATTGGATTGGTACTTTTACACGTAGGCACAACCTAAAAGATATGCACCATTGAGATCTTAGAAATATAAGAGCTAAATCATAAAAAACGGTGTTACCTATTTTTCATTTTTGGTGATTCCGTCCGCCCGCCCATCTGCCCGTATCGTTTGTCTGTCGGCCTTAATTACTCGTACAGTTTTAAATATATTTAGTGCGTTCTTTTTGACTTCGCTAGCTTATAGTCTTGGGTCAATAGACATACTTTTACATAAAAGGTAATAAATTGACATTTGAGAAATTTGCGGTGGAGGTATATATTTAGAATGTAGGAGTGTTATCTGTTGATTTAAGAAGTTCAATACCCAAACCCCAAATATTTTTCATTTCAAATAACACACAAAAAACAAAGAACGTGAAAACTCATACGAATAAAACAAATAGGTAAGTCATATAATATATAAATAAATAATACAGGTATCTAAGAATTGTACGTTATAAACAACCCTGTCATCTTTTGTTCGTCATGAAAACCTAGATGCCTACAATAGAAACATTCTAATGTATAAAATAGAATACCTTACTTTACTGATTCATTTTAATCTTTAAGTCTACCGTCTTTCGAAATGATAAAAGTTAGAATTATCCTTCTGTTGGGCTGCCTGTCAGCGACCGTAATTATACTTTACGAATTCAATTTAAAAAATATGCTATCATACAATGAGGTTAAAAAAGTCAGTGATCCTATACCAAAGTCAATCCTTTACTGGAACACATTCTGGAACCAAAAGGATTTCAAAATAGGGTTCGGATCGGAACCGTTTAGCACATGCGAGTACAAGAATTGCTTCGCCACGAATAATAAGACATTCAAACCAATTGACGAATTTGACGCTATAATCTTTCACCCTCCGAATTATAACTCAACATACCACGGCAAGCCAAGCCGACGCAACGAAAAACAAGTTTATATTTTTAACAACATGGAAACACCACTCACTAACCCACTGGATTTGGCCAGTTTCAATTCGTTCTACAACTGGTCAATGACTTATCGCTTCGACTCTGATATAATCATTCGATATGGTGAATTCATCGAGGAGAAGTCGAATTACACTTTGCCATCAGTTGAACTGGTCAAGACGAAGACCAAGCTGGTCGCCTGGTTCGTTAGTCACTGCAAAACGTCGAGCAAGCGAGAGAAATTGGCGGAAGAAATGGAGAAGTTTATACCTGTCGACATCTACGGGAAGTGCGGCACCCTCGAATGCGGGAAGACGCAAAGGAATGAGTTTTCAACGCAACAGTGCTACGAGATGCTCGAGGGGAAGTATAAATTGCTAAAAAAAACGTGGTACCGATTGTGTACGGTGCGGGTAATTACAGTTTGTATGCTCCTCCTCACTCTGTGATCAATGTCGCCGACTTCGACACGGTCAAGCAGCTGACTGACTACTTACAGTATCTGGATAAAAACGTGACCGAATACCTCAAATACTTTGAGTGGAAGAAAAACTTTACAATTGTAAAGGAAAATAAGGTGATTAAAGCTTGTGCCATTTGCAAAAAATTACATGAACCATTAAGGAACTCGGTTCACGGCGATTTAAGGAGTTGGCATTTTGGAAAGAAAGGGGAGATTTGTAAATTTGGTAAAAATCTGCCACAGATTGTCCAAAAGTTATTATAGTATTGGATTGTTTACTTAATTTTAACAGTGCGATTTCAATCATTTCTGTGTAGTTTGTCACCTCACCCCCTCTCAAAACTGACCGCTAGAATGATGATGCCTGGTGAAATTTAAACCAGCTAACAGCACTAACTGCTTGGATTTGTCTATACGTCATGGGCTAAATCCTCAAATTCGGCACAAATTTGTCGTTTATATGCTCTCTTATTCGTGCTTTATCTTTTCTCCGGAAAGCCGCCTTCAATGCCTTTTCACTTTTCGTGAAGGTTAAAATGGCCGATAAAAAAATTATGGTATGTAATAGGTACTGGGAATCCTTCGATATTCCGTTGTATTTGTATTGGTTTGTTACAATGTAGGATCACACCTATTTTGGATTGCTTTTGGACTGAAACTTGATGACCCATTAATACAGGAACGAGAAACGAAAGATTTTTTGGTGTAAGTGACAGTACTATACAACAACTATAAAACTTTCATAACCTGCACTCAACCGTAGCTTGTCTAACGTAGGTAAGTTTTTCTCTAAACGAAAAGGGTAAGTTGTATTAACTATACAAAAGTTTGTTCTAAGCACAAATCATGTGTAAGTATAAAAAGGGCAACAAACTATAAAGCAGATTCCAAGTCATTGCTATAGTATGAGGAACGTTAACTTGGAATCTTCTTGATTCCTTCTGCACTAATAAGTCCGGGAGGTACAATCAAATTTTCAAGGGCGATATTACTGAGAATTTACAGCCTGGTAAACATTAGTTTGTTGAAAAATAAAGTAAATATGTGTTTAGCTGACGCGAGTCGCGACTCTGTGACTTGAGATTATGGAGGTTGAAGATACTGAAGCTGATAATTTTCAGATTGTTAGTTAAGGGAATTTTCCTCACGAAAAAATACTTCTCACGGTATCGTGCAAAAAGAACCATTTGGTGTTGCAATTTGACCAGATCGAGGAATTTTTTACTCCAATTTGACTGTACTAAATGTAAACTTTATATTCTAGCAGCACATATGGTAATCCAATGACCGCGCGCTGCACTTTGAAAGCGCATCTACCAGGTTTGAATCATACCTGAGTACCCAGCGAACACCTACCTTTATACCGATAGCCTCAGTAAACTGGTTCGATTTTTCCAATTCCACTTACATACTCATGCGCGCAGCTAACAGATTAAACCACAGCATTTTTTCAGTTAACATATTTTTTCGTGATGAAACTTCCCTTGAAAATTATTATCAGCCCCATTAAAAAACCCCGAAAATCATTGTTTTCTCACGAAATCTGCAGCCACTCATAATCTTAAGTCACGGATCTGGATCAGCTAACATTAGAATTTATCCTCAGTATAATATCATGAAAGCTTGCACTAAAAAATCCAGCCTCAGTAAAATAGTCTGGTCAAATTTGACGCTACCTCCCGGATAGTCCAGCAGCTCAAAAGACTTCCGTGTGCAAGTAAAGAAAATTCTTTGTGTGTTAGTTACTTGGGTGTATAGAAAGCAAAAAAAAAACTTGGGTGGACATTTCCTACCCCCCACGTATTTTCAGTATAACGTCATTCAAAATGGCCGCAATTTTCCAGTACTATCCTGTTTGCGTGGCCATTTATCGAAAAAGGATTGAAGTTCAGCGTAAAATTATCTACACTTTATTTATTACTAACTTTTTGACAAGTCAAAATATTAGTCCAGAAGAATCACTTTTTCATTTTTCTGCTATAGACAGCAGTTTTGAATATGTTTTTTTTATTTCTCTAGTTACTTGATAAAAAGAATAGTCTTGCTCTTATTTTATCTATTTTCTACATTATTTTATTAGGTGATGAAAATATAAAATGATGGAGGATAATACAGCTAATAATTATTAGTTTGTACATATTTTCACCATTTATTGCAATACATTTGTTAATGACGGTCAATCATATTGTAACGGAAACGCTCCAGACATGACGTCACCTTTGGCGCTCTGGAATTTTCTACGCGCGCGATAGTGGGATTTGTGTAGGAATATTCGAGACTGTACGCGAATGTGCTGGACTTACATTGCTTGCGTGTATAAATGGTTGCGGACCGAACATCGCGGCAGTTTACTATCGAACGAGATCGAGTACATATGAAACATCGGGCGCGGAAATATAAATTGCGAAGTGTGTGATATAAATAATCGATATAAATTGTACGGTTTTTATAGTGTTTTAGTTTTGTTTAATAAATATTGATATAAATCGAACCCGAATTTATAAATCACGTTACAATATTATCACATGAGAAAATTCTAAACCCATAAAAATAGTAACTTTGTAAAAATAACACCACAAACCTATTCAAAATCATTGCCTTTAACTCGAAGTTGAAAGTTTTTATTTCCTGTTGCATTTGCAAAACAAACAAATTTCGGCGTGTCTGTACATAGAAATTGCCGACAGGCACTTTATGACCGTACATGCCCCAACGTATAGTCGTCTGATAAAAGATGAATGGGTTTCTTGTCGAGGCAATGGACCATTGCATAGGTGTGTAATGCACGAAGAAGGTGTACCCTGATGTGTACTGGTACTTGTTGAAAATAACTCATCAAGAAACATATTTGAACAATTGAGATGCTTCCATAACCGGAACTAATATCAAGTGTCTTGCAGGACGAACCTTTCTTTAACAACTGGCCTAAGTACTCTTAGGCAAGTGCCTTGAGTTTGTCGCGGTCTGGAGCGTTGAAAGTGATACACCAAAACCTTTCAAATACTGCTGAGGGTTACAGTCAAGTCAAGAATACGTGGGGGGTAGGGAATGTCCATCCAAGTTTTTTTTACTTCCTACATACCCAAGTAACTAACCCACAAAGCATTTTCTTTATACGTATACTTGCACAAAAAAGTTGTGAGCTGCGGGATTAGGACTATAAGTGCACATAAACGTGGCAAAGTAATGCACTGCACAAGTCCCTTTCGAATACAAAATTGACATGTTCGAGGATTTTTCGAAATTTCTAAATTTAATACTCTGAAAGCCCTCTGTATAACACGCTGAAAACTTGTCCAATACTTCCCCAATAATACCCAAACACAGAATTGCAGATCTCTGGCTGGGAAGTAGCGAGGCTAAGTCAACCCTTATATTTTTTTGCAAATATATCCTTGAGGCATTTCGAAATTTTTATACTTTTCAATTTAATATGTATTTAAACAGTGAAACAGTGAATAAGCCACATTATTTAGTCGGGTCTTAAACCCTGCCAGGTGCTTTTTTGAAAGCATTCAAAAAAATGTATTTGTTTCCGTTTTCGGATAGGAAGATTTGCCTGTTCAAAATTCTTCTTGGAACATCAAGTCGGTAAATTCGCTTGTCAATATCCTCAGCTAAGTAATTTCACTCCCTATAAAGGGAATGAATTTCCCGGCGAGTAGGTAATGCAAGTTTGAGAATGGGCAATTATTTGTTGCATTCCCATTGCATATTTGCACATGAACAAATAGTGTAGGATTGTTCTCACTCGGAACGAAATTATTACACACCTTATTGACTCATTTTATCTTTATCATACGATATACAGTAAGATAAGTAAACAAAATCGATTATATGTAGGTGTAAAAGTGCGTGGAAAGTGTTTTATGGTAGTGATAGTCGTATGATTTTAATTACTTCGGAATGAACAAAGTAAGAATTATCCTTCTGTTGATAGCAACAGTAATTTTTGTTACGCTTTACAAATACAGTTTAAATTATATGCGATCAGACAATGTTAAAACAGTCACTGATCCTATCCCGAAGACAATCCTTTATTGGAACGCGTATTGGAGTGAAAAGGATTTCGAAATAGGGTTCGGAGCGGAACCCTTTAGAACATGCAAGTACAAGCACTGCTTCGTCACGAACTACAAGACATTCAAACCAATCGACGAATTTGACGCCATAATCTTTCATACTCCGACTTATAACCCAAGGAGAGACGGTAAACCAAGCCGACGCAACGAAAGACAAGTTTATATTTTTCACAACATGGAAACACCAGTCACTAACACAGTGAACTTTAAAAATTTCAACTCATTCTACAACTGGTCAATGACTTATCGCTTAGGCTCGGATATAATCAATCGATATGGCGAATTCATCGAAGAGAAGTCGAATTACACTTTGCCATCAGTCCAAGTGATCGAGAAGAAGACCAAACTGGTTGCCTGGTTCGTCAGTAATTGCAAAACGCCGAGCAAGCGAGAGAAATTGGTGGAAGAAATGAAGAAGTATTTACCTGTCGACATTTACGGAAAGTGTGGCACCTTCAAGTGTCAGAGGAGGAAAGGGGACAACAAGTGCTACGAGATGCTCGAGCAGAAGTATAAATTTTACCTGTCGTTCGAGAATTCCTTCTGTAACGATTACTTGACCGAAAAGTTGTACAACGTGCTCAAGAAAAACGTGGTGCCGATTGTGTACGGTGCGGGTAATTACAGTTTGAGTGCTCCTCCTCACTCTGTGATTAATGTTGTCGACTTCGACACAGTCAAGCAGCTGACGGACTACTTGAAGCATTTGGACAAAAACGTGACCGCATACCTCAAATACTTTGAGTGGAAGAAAAAGTTTAAAGTTGTAAAACAAAATAGAGCGTGTGGCATCTGTAAAAAATTACATGAACCATTAAAGAACTCGGTTTACGACGATTTAAAGAGTTGGTATTGGGGAAAGAAAGGGGAGATTTGTAAAACTGGTAAAAATTTGCCACAGATTGTCCAAAAGTTATTATAGTATTTGATGGTTTACATAATTTTAACAGTGCGATATCAATAATTTTTGTGCTTCTATCACCTCACTCCATTCACACAATTTCACACAGTTTATAGAATAGTTTTTATGCAGACTTCCTTCGTATTCTTGTTCATGAAAGAGTTCCTTTATCCTATCTCTGGAAAGCTATCTTAAATTTTGCTTCTTTCATAGCTAGCTTGAAAGTAAAGAAGATGGTAATTTTAACGTGCAACCGTTCATAGTTTTCCTGACTGATCTGTGTAACCTGTTAACACTTTCATAACCTACAATCAAAAGTAGTTTGACTAACGAAACCAGCACAAAAAAGAATTATCTAAGTTGTGCTCAAAATGAAGAGGGTATACTACAACGTACGTTTGAGAACTTTTGAATATCTTCTAAACTGAAGCTCCTATATCAATTTGTATTTGTATAGTTTCTTCTAACCCAAACCCAAAACGCACAATTTAGAATGGACACACAAACGATCACCACTCCCAACCGATTTTTTTTATTTTGTTGAAAAGAAGCCCACAAACTTTTAGATTGGGGGCACAAATCAGTACAAAAAGGGCAACAAGTAGATTCAACGTAATTGCTACAGTATGAGAAGTGAAACGTTAACTGGGAATCTTATAGAAAATCTTGATGACTTTCTCCAGAACTAAACGCACAAAAACTTTTTGTTGAAACTTTGTTGAAGAAGGACTCCATTTTATGTTTGAGTGATTATTAATATATGATGAAAATTAATTGAGACTCAAAAATTGTTTATTTTCTAACGGCTATCGATTTCGACGATAAAGTCATCTTCAGGCCGAGCTGAAAGATTTTACATGAAAAACGTGTATAAAAACAAAAGTCTAGTTACCGTTTAAATTATACAATTGTACATAGTATTCTGAGAAAATTGCGGAGACAAGAACATTGAAATTGTTTATATATTATTATATGTTCATGTAATATAATAATATATAAAAAATTTCAATGTTCTTGTCTCCGCAATTTTCTCAGCATACTATGTACAATTGTATAATTTAAACGGTAACTAGACTTTTGTTTTTATACACGTTTTTCATGTAAAATCTTTCAGCTCGGCCTGAAGATGACTTTATCGTCGAAATCGATAGCCGTTAGAAAATAAACAATTTTTGAGTCTCAATTAATTTTCATCATATATTTGTTGAAACTATTAGAGCAATAAACTGAAAACGTGTATATTCTATAATTATGACAGACGAACTAAATATTTACATCGTATCATAGTTACAATCAATTGAATAGGTAACTATATTTATTTCAACATTCCCTCCTAAATCTTTAGTTTATATTATATCATTGGTTTACATATTTGTAGTAAGCCCTAGCAAGCTTCTCATCCTTTCAAAACGTTTTGTTGGAAGTGGTTTCGTTAAAATGTCAGCTAATTGATCCTCACTAGTAATGTGTTCTACTGATAAGACTTTCTCTTCAACTTTCTTTTTGAATTTAAATGTCCACCGGTTTGTAATGGCTTTTCGGTTTTGTGGTAAATTTACCAAAATCCAAGTGTGGTTTTCTATCAGTAATTGCATTTCTTCCTCCATTGCTCGTTTCCAATGTCTACTTTCTGGTGATTCAACTGCCTCTTGATAGGACTTTGGTTCATCTACTTCAGCAATCATTGTTTCAATTAATCGTTTTGTGCAATGAAGATTTCTTCGATTTCTAAAGTTATATCTTGGTTGATGCTGTCCATCTTCTTCTTCCGATTCTTGCAATTCGTTGTCAACATCAATATTTTCATGATGCTGTCCATCTTCTTCCGATTCTTGCAATTCATTATCAGCATCAATATTTTCATTTCCTACCTGCTCTATTTCTTTTTCCCGAACAAATCTGTTCTCTCCTGGATATTCTGCTACGTAATTTGGCTTCTCGTCAAGGTTAATATCAAAGGTGCGATCATTTTTGATATGTTTTTCTCTTCATTAGAATCGTCCATACAATTAACTGGTTCAAATACAACCTCTCTACTACGAAGTATTTTCCTGGTAGAACTCAACCAAACACGAAAACAATCCATATCTTCAGAATAGCCAACAAAAATACCTTTTTGACATTTCTGGTCCCACTTCTTTCGTACTTGCTTTGGCTTATGTACAAAACATGTAGTACCAAAAACGTGCAGTTTGTTTAAATGTGTAGACTTGCCCGTGAATATTTCAAGAGATGATTTACGATTTTCATTACTAGGCCCGTTCTGTTCAGCAGATAAACAGCAGTGTTGACTGCTTCGGCCCACAATCCTTTAGGTAAATCTTTCGCCGCTAACATTGTTCTTGCAAGTTCGACTACAGTGCGATTAAAGCGTTCTGCACATCCATTCTGCTCAAGACTTCAGCAATTCCTTTTGTAGTTTCTGATTTTTCCTTAAGAAATTTGATCAATCGGAATTTTGAGTAGTCGCATGTAAAGCAGATAAAATATCTCGATCCTCCATACGAAGTGATTTCCATAGGACCACACAACACACAACATTCATGACTTCACCTTCTCGTTGAGCACGTTGTTGTCGTAGTTGAAAAACCTTGCGATGCTGCTTACCTTTTACACATGCTTCACAAAAAAATCTTGTTTGGTGTACTCGATTCCGTTACGGTTTAACACTTTTTCGACCTGTACTCTGTTTTGATGTCCGAGCATTTCATGCCACTCTTGAATTGATTTCAATTTCGAAGTCACGTTTGTTTCTTTCGTATTACTTAATTGTAATAAACTATTCTCTGGTACTTTCACCTTCATTATCATTGTGAATAACTGGCCAACTCGTCTACCCTTAGCTTTTGTTTTTCCATCACTGACGAAAAAGCACTCCTTTTGATTTGATTTGAACTCGTATCCTTTGTCTAAAGCTGCTGTCGCCGAGAATAGATTTCTACGAGCAGCTGGAACAAAGAGAACATTTAACATTCGAAAATCAAAAATGTTACCATCAACAAAAGTTTTAACTTCTACGACGCCTTTTCCCAACGCATCCATCGATGTCTTGTTTCCAATGTGGACCTTGACTGGCGTCTTAAATTGTTCAAAAGATGAGAACCACTCGCCATGATATATTAGATGATCAGCGGCCCCCGAATCAACAATCCAAAAATCTTCGTCATTCTCCGCATTCAAGACTTCCGTAATGAAAGCGTTTTCTCCAGATTCCTCGTTGTAAAACTTCTGTTTACGATTGGGACAATTTAGTTTTATGTGATTCTTGCCTCCGCAACCATAACAAGTAAACGTTTTCTTTGTAGTTGCACCTTTGCCAGTATTCTTTTTATGTGAAATCTGTGATTTGCTCCTATATCGACCAGCTAGTAGTGCTCCTGTACTTTCTTCTGATGCCTCGCTTTGTAGATGTCTTTGTTTTCTTCGCGATTCTTCGGATGTTAGTACATTCACCAGGTTATCAAACTTTTGTTGGTCTGGCCCACCATGCCTGCCGTAAGTTATCATAATTATCTGGTAGCGTATCCAAAAGTTTTACTACTAAAGACATGTCATCTTGTTTCACATTCAGTGCATTCATTTTTAAAATAAGATTTTCGAACTTTGAGATATGAGTTACCATATCATCTTTCTCATTCATTGTAAAACTAAAGAACTCCGCCTGTACTGCATGAGCAGCTTGTTTGGTCTGTTGCTCAAATATACTATGAAGTTTTATCCACATCTGTCTTGCTGTATTGCATGTCACCAGTAATGCCATTATTTTGGGTTTCAATGCCTTGACCAATGCTTGACTAGCAACTCTGTCCGCTTTATCCCAAATCTTCAGGTCTCTAATATATTCTGCTTTCTGCTCGGCAGTAGCTTCCTCATTCAGAGCCTCTGGCATTCTGAGATCTCCATTACATATCTCGTAAGTATTTGTATACGCTCGCAATACATTCCGAATGGCGAATTTCCATACCGTCCAGTTATCAGTTCCTCTCAATTTTTCTATACCTCCTCCTTGATGCTCCATAGTACTTCAACCGTGTTAACCTTTAAAGCGAACCACGCTCTGCTACCATGTTGAAACTATTAGAGCAATAAACTGAAAACGCGTATATTCTATAATTATGACAGACGAACTAAATATTTACATCGTATCATAGTTACAATCAATTGAATAACTATAATTATTTCAACAAACTTTACATTCAGTTTGTTATGTGGTTAATTTATTCAAATAATTAACGACATAACACTCTGTGCACATTCCTAAGTTCATCCGAAGTTATTATAATACTTTTATTGAGAGGGTGACTAATTGAAGCTACTAGTTTTTAATTACTATTTAATAAAACTGTACCGATCGCCCAATCCGAAGCATCGGTTTATAATACATATAAACACATTTTCGTCTGAGAAATCGAGATAATATGGGTACAGTTATTAACGAATTTCTTAATAATAATCAAAGGCTTGCAGCTGACTTTCATTCGACCACTCAAAAATCAAAATGAGAATACTTTCGGCATACTTTATTTAATGGCAGCGCTATATTTACTTATTTATTTTGTGACTTTATTTTTAAGTGAGCGGGTTTTCGGGCAAAGTTGCTCTATATTTATGATTATACAATCATTATCATAAATCATGAAGAAATGGCCAATAGAAACAATGGTTTATTGCTTATTACTTATGTATCTAGATACATACTAATTTTTTCCATTACCCTGTTTAATTTCCCGTTTCTTGGATTCGAGTCACCGTTAGCAACTCCTGCATAAGCATGACTTTTTTCCTAAGGCGGCGTTCATACTGCAACGATAAACGATATATCGTAGACGATACACGACTGCGTGATTTGATGCGCGCGATAAATCGTACGCGATATCGCATTGACCAAAATTCGCAAATTTTTCACACAATATAATGTAGTGGTTCACCACTGGTTAAAAAATTCCGCGACGATATTTAAAATTATATTTTCGACATCTGCCACGGTAATGAACCGTCAGTGCTAACAAAATAATCTGAAAATCTTAAATCGTTAGTACGTCTTCCACCCTGAGGTGGTGTACTTTGGCGTAAATCTTGGAATCCTTTGTGACTAACATAATAATCGTAATCACTTGTCTGTTCGTCTCTATCCCGTACTTATTATGAAGGACTATACAAGCCTTGACGATATTTTTTCAGAAATACTTTCAAACTCTATAAAAGCCAGTTGCCAAATTCTTGACAGGACAGCTTCCTAGCCCAATCCAAAAATACCGCTTTTAGAAGAGTGTCTTCAAAAAATAATAAGTTTAGACAAAAACGTTTCCCACGAAAGTTTATTATTTTCCGATGTAGAATAAGAATATTCAAGGTTTCTATTTGAAAAAATTAAGTTACCCTACATTTTACCGGAACTGGTGGTCCAAAAGAACTGACCCTATACGCGCTCGGCTACTCCCCAATTCGTCTCGTGTATCCAGTTAAACCCCCATAAATCATTCCTGAAACTAATATTATATGCAAAAATGCTTGCTTCAAAACTATCGTATATAACCGTTACTACCGTAAACCGTATTTATTTTTGTTTATTCCGAATTCTTTTTCTTTTCTCTTTCTTTCTTTTTTCTTTTCTTTTTTAAAAACTTGAAATGAGACGCTTACTTAAATAATATATTCTCGTCGTTTCAGAACTTATGATTATGGAGAAATGACGGGAGATATTTTTGAAAACGATAACACCGAATCTAGCTTGGCAGAGGATACATCGCTAGTTACTGATGTTTCTGAAGAAATGCAAACAGAACGAGGAGAGCTTTCGGAAGAATTAAGGAATGGTAAGGATATGGAACATGGAAGGTCAAGGAATTAAACAGCAACAAAAAGAGCAAAGATATTAACTGATACTGAGGTTGATAGAGCTCTAATTAAAGCATTAAAAAAACTCAGAGCCGATATATGAACTTCCCCTAGCTAACTAAACTAAAGTAGGAGAAGTTTGTTGGAATTCAAAGTTCGTAAACCGCCAGATTATCATCTTTGGATGCTACCGTATTTTCTTCAAACTGGCAAGCTTGGGAATGACAATTATTTCTTGCATTCTCATTTCCTGTTTCCCCATGAACAAATAGTGTTGTGGTATGCTCAATTCAACCGTAGCCCACTGTCAAAATCGTACAGTTCAACGCAGGTGGCTGGGTCCTGACAGGTGACAATCCGTACATGACAGTGAGTTAACCACGTAAAAATAATGTTTTCATGCTCAAAAATGGAAATTAAGTTCTCTTAGTTCTATCTACTTTTTTCTATTAACGTGCCGCACTATTGCTCTATAGTCAATACGCATACTACAGTGTAAGATTATTCTCTGTCTATTGCGCATTTTACTGATCCATTTTATCTTTATGATGTTGTAGTGGTAGTCTCGAATGAGAGTGTGAGAAGGTTCATAGTGATGTTGTTTTAGTTTTTATAACTTTCAAAATGAGAAAAGAAAGAATTATCCTTCTGTTGGGCTTCCTCTCAGCAGCAATAACATCTGTTACGTTTTACAGAGGCAATTTAAATAATATGCCATTACACAAGGTTGGAAAAATCACTGATCCTATGACGAAGACAATCCTTTATTGGAACGTGTTTTGGGGGAAACAGGATTTCTATATAGGGTTCGGAGCGGAACCGTTTAGAACCTGCGAGTACAAGAACTGCTTCGCCACGAACTACAAGACATTCAAACCAATTGACGAATTTGACGCTATAATTTTTCACCCTCCGACTTATAACCTAAAATACGACGGTAAGCCAAACCAACGCAATGAAAGACAAGTTTATATTTTTCACAACATGGAAACACCAGCCACTAACCCACCGGACTTTACAAATTTCAATTCGTTTTACAACTGGTCAATGACTTATCGCTTGGACTCTGACATAATCACACGATATGGCGAATTCTTCGAGGATAAGTCGAATTACACTTTGCCATCAGTTCAAGTGATCAAGAAGAAGACCAAGCTGGTCGCCTGGTTCGCCAGCAATTGTAAAACGCCGAGCCAGCGAGAGAAATTAGCCGAAGAAATTAACAAATTTTTACCTGTCGACATTTACGGGAAGTGCGGCACCCTCAAATGTGAGAGGACGCAAGAGGACATGTGCTACGAGATGCTCGAAGAGAAGTATAAATTTTACCTCTCGTTCGAGAATTCTATCTGCAAAGACTACTGGACCGAAAAGTTGTACAACGTGCTTAAGAAGAACGTGGTGCCGATTGTGTACGGTGCGGGGAATTATAGTTTGAGTGCTCCTCCTCACTCTGTAATTAATGTCGCCGACTTCGACACAGTCAAACAGTTGACTGACTACTTAATGCATCTGGACAAAAACGTGACCGAATACCTCAAATACTTTGAGTGGAAGAAAAAGTTTAAAATTGTAAAGAATAAAAAAGCGTGTGGCATTTGTAAAAAGTTACATGAACCATTAAGGAAGTCGGTTTACGATGATTTAAAGAGTTGGTCTTGGGGAAAGAAAGGGGAGATTTGTAAAACTGGTAAAAATCTGCCACAGATTGTCCAAAAATTATTATAGTATTTAATTGTTTTCTTAATTTTAACAGCGCAATTTCAATCATATTTTGTGTGTTTTTATCACCACACGTCCTCACCCCCCAAATAACTGCCCGCTGGGACTGGTGAAATTTAGACCACTGACTGCTTGGATGTATATCACGACCTAAAAAATTTGCCGTTTTGGATTATCTAATCCAGTTGTACTTTACAGTTTACCTAAATTAACGCCAAATAATTTCATTTGAAGTAAAACGAATGTTTAACGGAAACTGAGAGGTATTTTCTTTTATTTGTGCTGCAAGTACGCTATGTACAGATTGGTAATTGTTTCTGTAATTATACTTTCGCTATCACCATGTGTATATTGTGTGCATCTCTTCCGTCCTGTGCATTTGGCAACTTTTGCAACTTATGTTCCATGTGCTAAGATGAGGCAAAAATTCGTTTTGCGGTTTTTGCAACTTTTAAATTGGGAGCATAAATCAGTACAAAAAGGGCAACAAACTATAACGCAAATGTTGATGACTTTCCCCTGCACTAAACGCACCGACCGCAATAGTTTGGTGACTTGGAAAAGAAGGGTACCAATTTTGGGACTACCACCTTAATTTCATTTCACATTCTGTTGTTAACTTAGTTTGTTAAAAATACATAATAATCTGAAATATATCCCTTATTCTATGATAAACTTGTATATATTTGAGGCACTCTGAAAACGTGCCAAATACTTTTCCAATAATACCCAACCTCAGAATTGCAGACCTCTGGTTGGAAAATAGCGCGACTAAATCAACCCTTATTTTCTGCAAAAAATATTCTTGAGGCATGTCGAATTGGTATACTTTTAACTTTAATATGTATTTAAACAGTGAAACAATAAATAAACAACATTATTTAGTCGGGTCTGAAACCTTGTCAGGTACTTTTTTGCAAGCATTCGAAAAAATCTATCTGTCACCGTTTTCGGATTTTTTAGCTCCGGAAGATTTGCCTGTTCAAAAAACTCTTCTTGGAACATCAAGTTGGTAAATTCGCTTGTGAATATTCTCACCTAAGTAATTTTACTCCCATCTAAGAAGATGAACTTCGTGGCAAATAATTCGGCTATTTATTCGTCGGTCAAAAAATACACAAATATACTTAAAAATTTTGCACCCCTTATATCACTTCATAAACGAAAAAATGTGTAAACGTGGTTTTTCCTCATCCAAATAAAAAAAACAAAACATCTACAATAACTATTATTTTTGCTACCACATTTCTCAGGACAAGTCTACCCCTATCAAGACACAAAAAAAAGGTTATTGGGCAGTTTGTTTGTGTGGTCGACGCGTTCTGGTAGTACAAATGCAAAAGATTCAGAGCGCGTTCTGAGCTACATTCAGCCGAAAAGCGGTTTTTTAAACATTGGTGATATGCTAGTGGCCGAAACGCGTTTTGGTCACATTTTTCGGTCGTTGATGGTTGAAATCGGTGTTTGGTCCTAACTAATCTGTTTAAAATCCCTGTAAAGGGGATGCGATCATTTCTAGTTACCTATACAAGAAAATAGCTAAATTAAACTAGAAGCGGTTTGCTGGATTTCAAAGTTCGTAAACTACCAGATTGCCATCTTTTGATGCCAGCATATTTTCTCCCAACTGTCAGGTTTGAGAATGGACAATTATTTCTGGCATTCACATTTCATATTTGCACGAACAAATAGTGTAGGATTGTTCCCATTCGGAACGAAATTATTGCACTCTTTATCGACTTATTTTATCTTTCTGATACTGTACAGGTAAGATAAGTAAAATCGATTATATGTGAGTGTAAAAAGGTTTATTATAGTGATAGTCGTATTTGTTTTAATTACTTCGGAATGAGAAAAGTAAGAACTATCCTTCTGTTGCTAGCAATAACAGTAATTTTTTTGACGCTTTACAAATACAGTTTAAATTATATGCCATCACACAAGGTTGAAAAAGTCACTGATCCTATTCCAAAGTCAATCCTTTATTGGAACCCGTTTTGGGGGCGAAAGGATTACTATATAGGGTTCGGTGCGGAACCGTTTAGAACATGCGAGTACAAGAATTGCTTTGCCACGGATAACAAGACATTCAAACCAACTGACGAATTTGATGCTATAATCTTTCACGTTTCGACATATAACCCAAAGAAAGACGGTAAGCCAAGCCGACGCAGCGAAAGACAAGTTTATATTTTTAACAACGTGGAAGCACCAGCATATATCGCACCGAATTTTGCAAAATTCAACTCGTTTTACAACTGGTCAATGACTTATCGCTTCGACTCGGACATAATCTCTCGACATGGCGCATTCGTCAAGGATGAGTCGAATAATTACAGTTTACCATCAGTCCAAGTGATCAAGAAGAAGACCAAGCTGGTCGCCTGGTTCGCCAGCCACTGCAAAACGTCGAGCAAACGAGAGAAACTGGCGGAAGAAATGAAGAAGTATTTACCTGTCGACATTTACGGGAAGTGCGGCACCCTCAAATGTGAGAAGGCGCGAGGGAACAAGCTTTCATCGCCGAAGTGCTACGAGATGTTGGAGAACACTTATAAATTTTATCTGTCGTTCGAGAATTCTATCTGCAAAGACTACTCGACTGAAAAGCTATACAACGTGCTTAAGAAGAACGTGGTTCCGATTGTGTACGGTGCGGGGAATTATAGTTTGAGTGCTCCTCCTTACTCTGTGATTAATGTCGCCGACTTCGACACAGTCAAACAGCTGACTGACTACTTAATGCATCTGGACAAAAACATGACCGAATACCTCAAATACTTTGAGTGGAAGAAAAAGTTTAAAATTGTAGAGGTTCGTAAAGGGTGTGACATTTGTAAAAAGTTAAATGAACCATTAAGGAAGTCGGTTTACGATGATTTAAAGAGCTGGTCTTGGGGAAAGAAAGGGGAGATTTGTAAAACTGGTAAAAATCTACCACAGATTGTGCAAAAGTTATTATAGTATTTGATTATTTACGTTTTTTTTTTTCATTGACGGTGCCCCCTCACACAACTGCCTGCTGCAATGGTGGTGATCCGACTGGCGAGACTTGCCAATTACCCCCCTAAAAGACCACTCTGTTTTTTGGATTTGTTGGTGATATTTAACATGACTAATTTAATTCTGGGGGATAGATCTTTGGTATAGGATGGAAATTATTCCGAATATTAGCGATTATTGCTGGCATTTTACTTCATACACGCCTACGCAACCGAGTGTGGAACGAACTCGTCTCACTACTGAACAACACCATTCCCTACAAACCCACTTAGAACAAAAATTTTCACTCATGGGAGGCAAATTAGGTTTGATTCCAGTAGGTAAACATGACAAACGTTTGGTGGAGGGTGCTACCCCCAATATGCAACGGTGCGCTATCCAGTCAATCCGATTAATCAAAAGATCATCAACGCGACCATACCGACGAGATGCTTAGAGATCGAGTTATTGAACCATCAAGCACAGGATGGGATTCACCTGTTTGATTCCTAAGAAAGATCAAACCTACACATTTTGTGTAAATACCGTAAATTAAATTCACTACTGAGCGAGATGCTTTTCTTTTGCCTTACATTAGCACCATCTTAGAGGGAGGTCAAGTACCTTAGCTCCCTTGTCACTAAGTCAGCTTATTGGCAAATCGAAGTTGCTGATGAATCACACCTTTATTGTGCCTGGTCGTGTCCTTTTTGTGTCGGGGAGAAGGTACTCATAATCTCATCAAGTCATCGCCCATTTTTTTTTGAAGAGGACCATTAAGATTTAAAAAAAAGGATGGTCGTTTCAACTCGAGGTAGGTTTTGACTTAAATTCGCGGTTTCATCTAAATCATTCACACTAATCCACAAATTACCTGACCTATATCGGACAGAAAGGTACACGGACAGACACACAGACAGCAATACAAAATTATAAACGATCTCGAGGATCCTTAATAATTGAGCAGAGTGCATTCTTTCAATCTCTGTATGGCCTCCCAACATCCGCCCTGGCTATTTGTTTACAAAATAATGTCTGATGGTACACATTAGTCTATTTATTTATTTATTTTTTATCTATGAACATAACAGGTTGCCCCAATAACAATGTTCATGTATTAATTAAAAAAAAAACTATTCGAAATTATAAGGAATATAAAAAAAAATATGTTAAAAGTATTTAAATAAAAAAAAGACAAAGGAAAACAAAAGAAAGAATAAAAAAGAGAAATGATTTAATTTATACGTTGCATTTAATCTAAGAATTAAATACTGTATAAATTGTTTAAACAATGAAAATCTAATTTGAGCACACTCTTTATTCGTAGTTTTTGATGCAACTAATAAAACTTCAATCAGGAACAGTGTTTCCGGCGGAACTAAGCGCGTACAAATTCTAATTTTGTGAGTACAAATTAGTCTTTAATTAGTCCTGAATTATAGGCATATTTTTATTTGATTTGGACAAAGTGAGGGTGCCACCTTTATCTACCTGTCTGCCTCCGAAGCTATGGTAAACATTTGAGTGATATTGTAGTCTACACCTTATTGCCATCAACCAAATAAACAAATAAAATGAACCAAATCGTACGTGAATTCACCTTTTTATTCAAATGTTTCATGTTATGCACTTTTTTTTGACACCCTATATACAGGGCCAAAGAGCAGCAAACGTGTCGATATTTATTACTAGAAATGGTGCTGTTCTTTTGTTAGACTTCATTCTTTCACTTGATTTGACAAGATTACTGCGAGAAGGGGCCCGTGGAAATTTCAACATCCCGCCTGTTCAGTCAGTTCAGTGCATCCAGGAATTGTAAAATCACGAAACGCTTACTGAATATCCTGCGATTTCATAACATCACAAACCCCTAATGCCTTATTGCGCTAGTTTTTTTATCGAGAAATAAGCCCTATCGTATGGTCAATTTTACACTTTACTTCATTATTATTATTAGTTAACAGTGGTTGGTTGGTGCAACTTGTTCAACTTTGGAAAAGTGGCAGCTTCTTGTTTGCATTAAACGCATGAAGGACGTGACATAATCTGAAACTTCTATCGGAGCCCATGAAATTAAATCGGTATTAATAAAAATTGAAAACACCCGGAAATTGTTTTCAGGCAAAAAAATTTGTTCTGCGTATAAATGTAAGATCGTCGAACTATTCCAGAAACTGGAACAAAATATGAAAGTACCTATCTCTTATAAACGAAAAGCGACGGCCATTAGAGGGGTTGTATTTCATTCATGAAGGCTATAATTGTACTTATTACCCCGCGGAGAAAAATCATTTAAATTGTGCGGAGACGTTCGATTCTGTCGTAGTTTCCGGCTTGAAGAAGTTTAGCGCAAATTGAGAAACTACTCGACTCGATAGTTTTGAAGTAAACTTGTTTAGATGTGTTCTTTAGAGACAAAAGGCTTCCGTTGTTTAACATTAAATAAATTGTGTAAAGTTGGTCATTCTCTTCGTAGGGTCACTTGACTGGGATATGGATTGAATTTATAAAAGTGTCTAAAGAGGGATAGATTGTCGAATTTTTCTTTTGTTTTCGTAGCATCCCTCAAGGAATTCGTGAAAAAGTATTGAAGCCATAGTTACAAAAAGGTACAATGTAACACTTTATTTTTGAATAGTCGTGGTGTTGGAAAAAGAAAGAAAAGAGGAAAGTGCGAGAACAAAAAACAAGGTAAAAAAAAGTGTAAAAAGTATGAAGAGTGACAAATAATATGAAACAGGAAAGGACCAAAAAAGGGATGTAGCTCAAAAAAAAGGAAGGTGGTAGCGAAAAGCGACATGATAAATGAAACTAGGATATCCGTCACAGATAGAGCCAAGGAGAAATTGAGAAAACTAATAAATATTGTTGTGTAGGTACATAACGTCAGGTGGACGTTATTTAGGGTGAAATAATACCGAAGATGGGCCACCCTGTACATTCGAATGTTTTAATTTAATTTAAAGCTGCACGATTTCATTACAAATAGGCACAGAATTGGTGTATTTCATCAGAATCGGTACTGTCTATTTTTCCATTTTAGAATTGTTTTTAATTGCATAATTTCTTGGTTAAATATTATCATTCGTGTAAATTTGTAGGATGTGAAAATTGCGTTGTTTAAAATTAAGGAACATCTGGTCGAGTACATTTAAGTGCCATCTGATCGTGTGCGATAAGGACGTTGAAGTGTCAAAATGGGGAATAGGAGAAAGTGATAACAACAATGAGTTTGGTTTGATAAAATAGGTACCTAGTTAATGTGATAATAGGGTGGTACTGATGTTTGGATCGCAGATAAGAGAGTAGAATAAATGAGAGGAGCTGGAAAGGAAATTACATAGTGGAAGAACAGACAAAAATGATGAATATAACAATAGATACAGGAGGCAGGACGATAAGATACGAGGCGAAGAGGGAAAGCAAGCAAAGGAAAAAAAGAGGGAAAAGTATGAATGAAAAACTTACATACAACTGCAACAACAAAGAAAAACAGGTTCAAAAAGTAATAGTAAATGATTTACAAAAAGCGCATTTCCACATTAGCAGTCTTTGTCAAAAAAAATTACAGTCAAATTCATTTTCAGCAAATTAACCAAAAAATTCATAAATAAGAAAGTTCTAGAGAAAGTTGCATGCGCAACCTATTCTTAGCGTATAGAATGTATAAGTACAAAAATCTGATACAACGGAATACCGAACGATCCTCGAGATCTTCACGCATCCATCAATTTTACAACACACCTAAGGGGTTGATTCTGTCCCACCAGATCAGCATAGCTTGTCAAACAAATTTTTTAGTTTGGTATTAGTTTTACTTTTATTCCAGGTGCGTATATACAAAGTTTCATTTAAATATCTTAACATATAAAAAAATTGGATTGCGCAGTTACCAAAGCTGGGTTGCGCATGAGAAAAATTTGTTAATTCGTCTGCATAGTTGTTTGAAGTTTAAGGAATATTTACTAATACCGAAAACCTAACAGTCATATGTTCTTTGTAAAAAGAAAGATAAAAGAACCCTATTTTTTGGAGGTTAGGTCAGTTTTTGCGATGTATCTTTTTTTCCGTTAGTCTACGTAGCTGAAAAACAATAGCGACCTTTCTTATATCATTAAAAACATGCGTACCGATTTTCAAAGCGATCCGACGTTTCTAAACAAAGTTATCGTGCACACATAGACGGACAGACAAACAACAGACAGGTAAAATTGATTCCTAACTATAAATTGCGCCTGGCGTTTACAGGATACAGGAAAATTCGCGCAGTTATTTGTATCTGTAAAAAGCTTTCTTGATCATAAATGATTCAAAAACGGAAACTGTATTTTCACCAGGATTGCTTCTCAATTTAAATTTTCATATTTGAAACCCCGAGGTTTCGAAAGGCCAATAATCAAAATTTTCTTACATTACAAAATGCAGCAACTGAAATGTTAACTTTTTAAAAAATTAATTCCTTTTTGTGATTTCATAAAAGGAAAAAGTTATACATAAATTTTTCTACGTGAGTGAAGTTACCAAGAGTTAATTTTCTTGTTCACCGCTTTCATTCCAATTTACTTTATACGTTCAACAGGAAACCGTTCCGAATATAAATATTTGAAATGGTTAAAGGATTGTGAGGATAATGTAATTGCGAAGTATGATCTTCGAATCTTTGCCTAATATGTGGGCAAAGTGCAAAAGCTGGAGAATGGAATGTTTTATGGAAACGTTCTAAAATGGAGTATGTAAAGCCGAATTAAGCCCCGCTTAAGTGAAAATACCCCTATTTGCGTTTGTAGTTACGGCGGAGTCAATTTTTCTTATGGATTAGTAAATGAAACTTTAAACTAACATAAATTACACGCCACCTACGGCAATTATAAACGTAATTTTGATTTATAAACGACTCGAAGTGGCCGTCTAAATATACAGGACCTAACGACACTCTTAAATTATATTTTAATTCAATTTTCTGTATTTTGCTTTTATTCCCGTCCTTTTTTTTCAATTTACATACCTATACATTTAAACCGGTGTATGATGATGCCTTAAAACGCGAATTGGAATACTTATACTAATTCTTAATATTGTGCTCGATTATAGGGTAATCCGTTTATTTGGGTTTTGTAGGTGTAATGCCAAATGCGATTACTCGCATTAATATACGTATTTGTGTATGCAGTAAAACTTAATTATGAAGCGCTTTACAGTGTTAAGACGTTTTCATTTCCCCTCCTACAAATTATTTACAGTATCATAAATCTCTTTCTCGCGACGAAGAGGGGCAACTATTAGTGGTGGAAGTAAAATATTCTCATTGTGAAAGTTGTTAAAAGAAATCGCATTTAGTTATGTTATGAATTTCTGTCCTCTAGCATGTCGAGGGTCCACCGAAGTCGCTTTCAGACAAACCCCAATAACATCTTTTACGAGTCAAAATCGAAAAATCTAAAAAACGTCAAATCGAATACCTTTTACACCCAGCATGTAAGAAGCGAAGGGATGCCTTTGATTAGCGGACTCTTACCTCATGCAGTGCATTTCTGCAGTGGAAATATTCTTTCCCCGTTTCCACACAGGGTTGGACTATAAAACCCAAATCAAAGAGTAGCCATAATTTACTCTTTGCCAAAATGTATGTTAAAAAACCCCGAATACTAGGGCTACCGAATGCTCTAGAAAATCTACTAATGCTTACGCTCCGGAAAGATTTTGTAGGTGAGACTAAACACATCTGAAAAAGGCACAGAAAGCTTTCGTAGGAACAAAAAGTCGCTATCTATACAGCTTTCTAGAATCTTTCATGGACGTTTTAGACCATTTCCATTTAATAGGAACCTAGCGCGACATCTGAACTTTTGAGAGGACTTTTTCCAAAGCATTCTGTTTCCTACCAGAACTTATTATTTTTTTAGAGATTTCTACTCTCACCTATCTCTGGAAAGGGCATAGGAGTACATCAAGAGTTCTCAATAGTCTAATGGATGGTCCTGACGTGCATTGTAAAGATTTAAACAGTGGTACAAAAGCTCTCTAGAAGCCCTCATTTCAGACTATTCAGAGCCATAAAAGACTGTTGGAAAGCTTTCCATGTAGTTTTCTTGGTACTAAACATTTTCTAAATGCAGCATCTGTTGACTTTTAATTTTTGTAATTTTTATCTGTAATATTCGTTACACTATATAATAGTTTAAGTAATGACACAACTGTTCATTGATAAATTCAAAGTCTTCTTTACTAATTGATCGAAGAAGAACACTATTATGCCCCAATATGCAACAATTTTGTAATTGCAACATTTCAAACGAGAATCTAATTACGCCACTTGCTTTTGAAAGGTATAAAACATGAAATATTTTATTTCAAATTAAGTGGAAACGTAAAATGTTATTCTTTAATTCCCTTTTATTCCTTTTTATGATTATTCCGAACAGTTTTTGTTTACCAGACAACTTTTGTTAAATTTAATTAAGCATATAATTGTGTTTTGTCATCATTTGAACTGTTTTCTGGTAATTATCTAGGTATCTATTCCGCGTGCTTTCTCAAACTTTGTTGTTGATGGCACAACTGCAATAAGTACCTATTTAAAATGGAAGTGAAAAGTGGAGGAGGGACTGTAATCGGTATTTGTACTGATTGATAGATTTATAGTGAAGTATAGACTTCGATCTCATTACAAAGGCAGTCGGTCTATAGAATTTTAAGGTAAAGTAAAATAAAGGCATTCGGTTGTCTGTTGAGAGAATAAGCACATTAAATCTCTTTGTGTCCAATTTTCTTTTACAATTAGAAAAAAATTTTAATTGTGTACTTAGAGCACTCATTTAAGGATACCCCGCCAAATGATATTTTTTGGTAAATTTTGAAATATAATACCCATAAATAGTATAAATCAAGCTTGGTGTAAATAACCAAAAGGTTACAGCACCTCTTTGAACCATAATTCAAATAGGCTGTTCTATTATTGGTTATCAAATATGATACATAGGGCACAAAGAGGTTAAAAAAATCGAATGCAAAAAATTGCATTTTGATAAAAATTTGGAGTTGTCAAAACTACTTAGAAAATAAGCTTCGTTATTTTAAAGTTTGCAAAATTCCAGGGGACAGGAACTTTTTTTTGTTTAATTGTGTATTAATAATATAATAATAATATTTTATTGTGCTCATGTGATGCTTCACTTACACTTGTCATACACTGAATAGATAATACAAATAAAAAATACAAAATATACAAACAGAAAAATATCACAGATTTCTTTTACAATAAATAACATAATTTTCGAAAGTATAAAAAGCGTTCACGACTAGCAGGTTTTTTACAAAAGACTTAAAAGCACAAAATGGTAGTTGTTGTATGTTAGATGGCAAACAGTTGAATAAGAAATTCGATTGGTACTGGACACCATCTTGGGATTTGCATAATCTGTAAAATTCATTTCGAATACTTGTTTTATTTCGGGTGTCATGTGCATGTATTTCACATTGACGTAGATTTTTTGAAATGTTACGTTTTGCATAGCAAACAGCCTCGAGAATATAGATGCTTGGAAAAGTTAGAATTTTAAGATTTACAAACTCCTTTTGGCAGTCCTCTCTATAACCCATTCTGTTTATCAGTCGAACTGCTCTACGTTGCAGCTTAAAAATACACCGTCAGTGTGGGCTGTGTCCCCAAGCAAGGATCGCATATGATATTGTACTATGAACAAATGCATAGTAAGCTGTCTTAATAGTATTTTGCGATGTACTGTTCCTTAACATATTCATTAGAAATATTGACTTATATAACTTTTTTGATACCTTACTACAATGGTTATGAAATTCTAGTCTACAGTCAATAACACAGCCCAAGAAATTCGTTTGATTATCAGTCAAAGGATTATCATTCCTCAAAGACAAAGTCAGGACCTTAGTTTTCGCCTGATTTAACTTTAAAGAGTTGTTAGCACACCATGTTGCGACAACATTAATGCTGTTTTGTATATCCAAGTATGACGAATTAAAAACTACATCTGTGGAAATTAGTGTTGCATCATCGGCATATAAAATACAATGAACCTTAGCCGGTAGAAATTCCGGAAGGTCGTTGATATAAATTAAAAAAAGCAAGGGCCCGAGTATAGACCCTTGCGGTACACCTCGTTTAATTGGTAACTTCTTAGAAACCACCTTATTAAAGTTCACGCACTGGTATCTGTTAGTAAGGAAGGACTTTATTAGAGACGCACTTTTAATACCAAACTTGTAAATTTGCAAAAGCTTTCGTATTAGGATATCATGGTCTAAGCAATCGAATGCTTTAGATAGATCCACAAACGCGGCAACCATATACTGTTTTTTCTCAAAACACTGTAGAACATTTGTGACCAGAGAGGTAATTGCATCAGATGTAGATCTGCTTTTCCGAAAACCATATTGATGATGGTAGAAGATGTCGTTACTCTCAAAGTAATTAGTAAGCTGTTTGCAGAGAATCTTTTCTATAATTTTACTAAAGATTGGAAGATTAGAGATCGGTCGATAACTGTTGATATCATTTTCGTCCAAGCCTTTCTTTAGTAGGGGGTTGACTAAAGCAACCTTTAAATTATCAGGGAAAATACCAGATTCGATAACAATATTTGCGAGTTTAGTTAATGGAGCGACAAATGAACTAATATTGCGCTTAATTAGCGCGATACTTAAACCAAAAATGTCTCTA
>NW_022170249.1:64123218-64150826 GCF_008802855.1 Photinus pyralis
AAGTTGTACAACGTGCTTAAGAAGAACGTGGTGCCGATTGTGTACGGTGCGGGGAATTATAGTTTGAGTGCTCCTCCTCACTCTGTAATTAATGTCGCCGACTTCGACACAGTCAAACAGTTGACTGACTACTTAATGCATCTGGACAAAAACGTGACCGAATACCTCAAATACTTTGAGTGGAAGAAAAAGTTTAAAATTGTAAAGAATAAAAAAGCGTGTGGCATTTGTAAAAAGTTACATGAACCATTAAGGAAGTCGGTTTACGATGATTTAAAGAGTTGGTCTTGGGGAAAGAAAGGGGAGATTTGTAAAACTGGTAAAAATCTGCCACAGATTGTCCAAAAATTATTATAGTATTTAATTGTTTTCTTAATTTTAACAGCGCAATTTCAATCATATTTTGTGTGTTTTTATCACCACACGTCCTCACCCCCCAAATAACTGCCCGCTGGGACTGGTGAAATTTAGACCACTGACTGCTTGGATGTATATCACGACCTAAAAAATTTGCCGTTTTGGATTATCTAATCCAGTTGTACTTTACAGTTTACCTAAATTAACGCCAAATAATTTCATTTGATTTATGAGGCAAAAATTCGTTTTGCGGTTTTTGCAACTTTTAAATTGGGAGCATAAATCAGTACAAAAAGGGCAACAAACTATAACGCAAATGTTGATGACTTTCCCCTGCACTAAACGCACCGACCGCAATAGTTTGGTGACTTGGAAAAGAAGGGTACCAATTTTGGGACTACCACCTTAATTTCATTTCACATTCTGTTGTTAACTTAGTTTGTTAAAAATACATAATAATCTGAAATATATCCCTTATTCTATGATAAACTTGTATATATTTGAGGCACTCTGAAAACGTGCCAAATACTTTTCCAATAATACCCAACCTCAGAATTGCAGACCTCTGGTTGGAAAATAGCGCGACTAAATCAACCCTTATTTTCTGCAAAAAATATTCTTGAGGCATGTCGAATTGGTATACTTTTAACTTTAATATGTATTTAAACAGTGAAACAATAAATAAACAACATTATTTAGTCGGGTCTGAAACCTTGTCAGGTACTTTTTTGCAAGCATTCGAAAAAATCTATCTGTCACCGTTTTCGGATTTTTTAGCTCCGGAAGATTTGCCTGTTCAAAAAACTCTTCTTGGAACATCAAGTTGGTAAATTCGCTTGTGAATATTCTCACCTAAGTAATTTTACTCCCATCTAAGAAGATGAACTTCGTGGCAAATAATTCGGCTATTTATTCGTCGGTCAAAAAATACACAAATATACTTAAAAATTTTGCACCCCTTATATCACTTCATAAACGAAAAAATGTGTAAACGTGGTTTTTCCTCATCCAAATAAAAAAAACAAAACATCTACAATAACTATTATTTTTGCTACCACATTTCTCAGGACAAGTCTACCCCTATCAAGACACAAAAAAAAGGTTATTGGGCAGTTTGTTTGTGTGGTCGACGCGTTCTGGTAGTACAAATGCAAAAGATTCAGAGCGCGTTCTGAGCTACATTCAGCCGAAAAGCGGTTTTTTAAACATTGGTGATATGCTAGTGGCCGAAACGCGTTTTGGTCACATTTTTCGGTCGTTGATGGTTGAAATCGGTGTTTGGTCCTAACTAATCTGTTTAAAATCCCTGTAAAGGGGATGCGATCATTTCTAGTTACCTATACAAGAAAATAGCTAAATTAAACTAGAAGCGGTTTGCTGGATTTCAAAGTTCGTAAACTACCAGATTGCCATCTTTTGATGCCAGCATATTTTCTCCCAACTGTCAGGTTTGAGAATGGACAATTATTTCTGGCATTCACATTTCATATTTGCACGAACAAATAGTGTAGGATTGTTCCCATTCGGAACGAAATTATTGCACTCTTTATCGACTTATTTTATCTTTCTGATACTGTACAGGTAAGATAAGTAAAATCGATTATATGTGAGTGTAAAAAGGTTTATTATAGTGATAGTCGTATTTGTTTTAATTACTTCGGAATGAGAAAAGTAAGAACTATCCTTCTGTTGCTAGCAATAACAGTAATTTTTTTGACGCTTTACAAATACAGTTTAAATTATATGCCATCACACAAGGTTGAAAAAGTCACTGATCCTATTCCAAAGTCAATCCTTTATTGGAACCCGTTTTGGGGGCGAAAGGATTACTATATAGGGTTCGGTGCGGAACCGTTTAGAACATGCGAGTACAAGAATTGCTTTGCCACGGATAACAAGACATTCAAACCAACTGACGAATTTGATGCTATAATCTTTCACGTTTCGACATATAACCCAAAGAAAGACGGTAAGCCAAGCCGACGCAGCGAAAGACAAGTTTATATTTTTAACAACGTGGAAGCACCAGCATATATCGCACCGAATTTTGCAAAATTCAACTCGTTTTACAACTGGTCAATGACTTATCGCTTCGACTCGGACATAATCTCTCGACATGGCGCATTCGTCAAGGATGAGTCGAATAATTACAGTTTACCATCAGTCCAAGTGATCAAGAAGAAGACCAAGCTGGTCGCCTGGTTCGCCAGCCACTGCAAAACGTCGAGCAAACGAGAGAAACTGGCGGAAGAAATGAAGAAGTATTTACCTGTCGACATTTACGGGAAGTGCGGCACCCTCAAATGTGAGAAGGCGCGAGGGAACAAGCTTTCATCGCCGAAGTGCTACGAGATGTTGGAGAACACTTATAAATTTTATCTGTCGTTCGAGAATTCTATCTGCAAAGACTACTCGACTGAAAAGCTATACAACGTGCTTAAGAAGAACGTGGTTCCGATTGTGTACGGTGCGGGGAATTATAGTTTGAGTGCTCCTCCTTACTCTGTGATTAATGTCGCCGACTTCGACACAGTCAAACAGCTGACTGACTACTTAATGCATCTGGACAAAAACATGACCGAATACCTCAAATACTTTGAGTGGAAGAAAAAGTTTAAAATTGTAGAGGTTCGTAAAGGGTGTGACATTTGTAAAAAGTTAAATGAACCATTAAGGAAGTCGGTTTACGATGATTTAAAGAGCTGGTCTTGGGGAAAGAAAGGGGAGATTTGTAAAACTGGTAAAAATCTACCACAGATTGTGCAAAAGTTATTATAGTATTTGATTATTTACGTTTTTTTTTTTCATTGACGGTGCCCCCTCACACAACTGCCTGCTGCAATGGTGGTGATCCGACTGGCGAGACTTGCCAATTACCCCCCTAAAAGACCACTCTGTTTTTTGGATTTGTTGGTGATATTTAACATGACTAATTTAATTCTGGGGGATAGATCTTTGGTATAGGATGGAAATTATTCCGAATATTAGCGATTATTGCTGGCATTTTACTTCATACACGCCTACGCAACCGAGTGTGGAACGAACTCGTCTCACTACTGAACAACACCATTCCCTACAAACCCACTTAGAACAAAAATTTTCACTCATGGGAGGCAAATTAGGTTTGATTCCAGTAGGTAAACATGACAAACGTTTGGTGGAGGGTGCTACCCCCAATATGCAACGGTGCGCTATCCAGTCAATCCGATTAATCAAAAGATCATCAACGCGACCATACCGACGAGATGCTTAGAGATCGAGTTATTGAACCATCAAGCACAGGATGGGATTCACCTGTTTGATTCCTAAGAAAGATCAAACCTACACATTTTGTGTAAATACCGTAAATTAAATTCACTACTGAGCGAGATGCTTTTCTTTTGCCTTACATTAGCACCATCTTAGAGGGAGGTCAAGTACCTTAGCTCCCTTGTCACTAAGTCAGCTTATTGGCAAATCGAAGTTGCTGATGAATCACACCTTTATTGTGCCTGGTCGTGTCCTTTTTGTGTCGGGGAGAAGGTACTCATAATCTCATCAAGTCATCGCCCATTTTTTTTTGAAGAGGACCATTAAGATTTAAAAAAAAGGATGGTCGTTTCAACTCGAGGTAGGTTTTGACTTAAATTCGCGGTTTCATCTAAATCATTCACACTAATCCACAAATTACCTGACCTATATCGGACAGAAAGGTACACGGACAGACACACAGACAGCAATACAAAATTATAAACGATCTCGAGGATCCTTAATAATTGAGCAGAGTGCATTCTTTCAATCTCTGTATGGCCTCCCAACATCCGCCCTGGCTATTTGTTTACAAAATAATGTCTGATGGTACACATTAGTCTATTTATTTATTTATTTTTTATCTATGAACATAACAGGTTGCCCCAATAACAATGTTCATGTATTAATTAAAAAAAAAACTATTCGAAATTATAAGGAATATAAAAAAAAATATGTTAAAAGTATTTAAATAAAAAAAAGACAAAGGAAAACAAAAGAAAGAATAAAAAAGAGAAATGATTTAATTTATACGTTGCATTTAATCTAAGAATTAAATACTGTATAAATTGTTTAAACAATGAAAATCTAATTTGAGCACACTCTTTATTCGTAGTTTTTGATGCAACTAATAAAACTTCAATCAGGAACAGTGTTTCCGGCGGAACTAAGCGCGTACAAATTCTAATTTTGTGAGTACAAATTAGTCTTTAATTAGTCCTGAATTATAGGCATATTTTTATTTGATTTGGACAAAGTGAGGGTGCCACCTTTATCTACCTGTCTGCCTCCGAAGCTATGGTAAACATTTGAGTGATATTGTAGTCTACACCTTATTGCCATCAACCAAATAAACAAATAAAATGAACCAAATCGTACGTGAATTCACCTTTTTATTCAAATGTTTCATGTTATGCACTTTTTTTTGACACCCTATATACAGGGCCAAAGAGCAGCAAACGTGTCGATATTTATTACTAGAAATGGTGCTGTTCTTTTGTTAGACTTCATTCTTTCACTTGATTTGACAAGATTACTGCGAGAAGGGGCCCGTGGAAATTTCAACATCCCGCCTGTTCAGTCAGTTCAGTGCATCCAGGAATTGTAAAATCACGAAACGCTTACTGAATATCCTGCGATTTCATAACATCACAAACCCCTAATGCCTTATTGCGCTAGTTTTTTTATCGAGAAATAAGCCCTATCGTATGGTCAATTTTACACTTTACTTCATTATTATTATTAGTTAACAGTGGTTGGTTGGTGCAACTTGTTCAACTTTGGAAAAGTGGCAGCTTCTTGTTTGCATTAAACGCATGAAGGACGTGACATAATCTGAAACTTCTATCGGAGCCCATGAAATTAAATCGGTATTAATAAAAATTGAAAACACCCGGAAATTGTTTTCAGGCAAAAAAATTTGTTCTGCGTATAAATGTAAGATCGTCGAACTATTCCAGAAACTGGAACAAAATATGAAAGTACCTATCTCTTATAAACGAAAAGCGACGGCCATTAGAGGGGTTGTATTTCATTCATGAAGGCTATAATTGTACTTATTACCCCGCGGAGAAAAATCATTTAAATTGTGCGGAGACGTTCGATTCTGTCGTAGTTTCCGGCTTGAAGAAGTTTAGCGCAAATTGAGAAACTACTCGACTCGATAGTTTTGAAGTAAACTTGTTTAGATGTGTTCTTTAGAGACAAAAGGCTTCCGTTGTTTAACATTAAATAAATTGTGTAAAGTTGGTCATTCTCTTCGTAGGGTCACTTGACTGGGATATGGATTGAATTTATAAAAGTGTCTAAAGAGGGATAGATTGTCGAATTTTTCTTTTGTTTTCGTAGCATCCCTCAAGGAATTCGTGAAAAAGTATTGAAGCCATAGTTACAAAAAGGTACAATGTAACACTTTATTTTTGAATAGTCGTGGTGTTGGAAAAAGAAAGAAAAGAGGAAAGTGCGAGAACAAAAAACAAGGTAAAAAAAAGTGTAAAAAGTATGAAGAGTGACAAATAATATGAAACAGGAAAGGACCAAAAAAGGGATGTAGCTCAAAAAAAAGGAAGGTGGTAGCGAAAAGCGACATGATAAATGAAACTAGGATATCCGTCACAGATAGAGCCAAGGAGAAATTGAGAAAACTAATAAATATTGTTGTGTAGGTACATAACGTCAGGTGGACGTTATTTAGGGTGAAATAATACCGAAGATGGGCCACCCTGTACATTCGAATGTTTTAATTTAATTTAAAGCTGCACGATTTCATTACAAATAGGCACAGAATTGGTGTATTTCATCAGAATCGGTACTGTCTATTTTTCCATTTTAGAATTGTTTTTAATTGCATAATTTCTTGGTTAAATATTATCATTCGTGTAAATTTGTAGGATGTGAAAATTGCGTTGTTTAAAATTAAGGAACATCTGGTCGAGTACATTTAAGTGCCATCTGATCGTGTGCGATAAGGACGTTGAAGTGTCAAAATGGGGAATAGGAGAAAGTGATAACAACAATGAGTTTGGTTTGATAAAATAGGTACCTAGTTAATGTGATAATAGGGTGGTACTGATGTTTGGATCGCAGATAAGAGAGTAGAATAAATGAGAGGAGCTGGAAAGGAAATTACATAGTGGAAGAACAGACAAAAATGATGAATATAACAATAGATACAGGAGGCAGGACGATAAGATACGAGGCGAAGAGGGAAAGCAAGCAAAGGAAAAAAAGAGGGAAAAGTATGAATGAAAAACTTACATACAACTGCAACAACAAAGAAAAACAGGTTCAAAAAGTAATAGTAAATGATTTACAAAAAGCGCATTTCCACATTAGCAGTCTTTGTCAAAAAAAATTACAGTCAAATTCATTTTCAGCAAATTAACCAAAAAATTCATAAATAAGAAAGTTCTAGAGAAAGTTGCATGCGCAACCTATTCTTAGCGTATAGAATGTATAAGTACAAAAATCTGATACAACGGAATACCGAACGATCCTCGAGATCTTCACGCATCCATCAATTTTACAACACACCTAAGGGGTTGATTCTGTCCCACCAGATCAGCATAGCTTGTCAAACAAATTTTTTAGTTTGGTATTAGTTTTACTTTTATTCCAGGTGCGTATATACAAAGTTTCATTTAAATATCTTAACATATAAAAAAATTGGATTGCGCAGTTACCAAAGCTGGGTTGCGCATGAGAAAAATTTGTTAATTCGTCTGCATAGTTGTTTGAAGTTTAAGGAATATTTACTAATACCGAAAACCTAACAGTCATATGTTCTTTGTAAAAAGAAAGATAAAAGAACCCTATTTTTTGGAGGTTAGGTCAGTTTTTGCGATGTATCTTTTTTTCCGTTAGTCTACGTAGCTGAAAAACAATAGCGACCTTTCTTATATCATTAAAAACATGCGTACCGATTTTCAAAGCGATCCGACGTTTCTAAACAAAGTTATCGTGCACACATAGACGGACAGACAAACAACAGACAGGTAAAATTGATTCCTAACTATAAATTGCGCCTGGCGTTTACAGGATACAGGAAAATTCGCGCAGTTATTTGTATCTGTAAAAAGCTTTCTTGATCATAAATGATTCAAAAACGGAAACTGTATTTTCACCAGGATTGCTTCTCAATTTAAATTTTCATATTTGAAACCCCGAGGTTTCGAAAGGCCAATAATCAAAATTTTCTTACATTACAAAATGCAGCAACTGAAATGTTAACTTTTTAAAAAATTAATTCCTTTTTGTGATTTCATAAAAGGAAAAAGTTATACATAAATTTTTCTACGTGAGTGAAGTTACCAAGAGTTAATTTTCTTGTTCACCGCTTTCATTCCAATTTACTTTATACGTTCAACAGGAAACCGTTCCGAATATAAATATTTGAAATGGTTAAAGGATTGTGAGGATAATGTAATTGCGAAGTATGATCTTCGAATCTTTGCCTAATATGTGGGCAAAGTGCAAAAGCTGGAGAATGGAATGTTTTATGGAAACGTTC
Organism: Photinus pyralis; assembly: GCF_008802855.1. Classification (NCBI taxonomy): domain Eukaryota; kingdom Metazoa; phylum Arthropoda; class Insecta; order Coleoptera; family Lampyridae; genus Photinus; species Photinus pyralis. The sequence continues at coordinate 64,131,092 of NW_022170249.1, forward strand.
TAAAATGGAGTATGTAAAGCCGAATTAAGCCCCGCTTAAGTGAAAATACCCCTATTTGCGTTTGTAGTTACGGCGGAGTCAATTTTTCTTATGGATTAGTAAATGAAACTTTAAACTAACATAAATTACACGCCACCTACGGCAATTATAAACGTAATTTTGATTTATAAACGACTCGAAGTGGCCGTCTAAATATACAGGACCTAACGACACTCTTAAATTATATTTTAATTCAATTTTCTGTATTTTGCTTTTATTCCCGTCCTTTTTTTTCAATTTACATACCTATACATTTAAACCGGTGTATGATGATGCCTTAAAACGCGAATTGGAATACTTATACTAATTCTTAATATTGTGCTCGATTATAGGGTAATCCGTTTATTTGGGTTTTGTAGGTGTAATGCCAAATGCGATTACTCGCATTAATATACGTATTTGTGTATGCAGTAAAACTTAATTATGAAGCGCTTTACAGTGTTAAGACGTTTTCATTTCCCCTCCTACAAATTATTTACAGTATCATAAATCTCTTTCTCGCGACGAAGAGGGGCAACTATTAGTGGTGGAAGTAAAATATTCTCATTGTGAAAGTTGTTAAAAGAAATCGCATTTAGTTATGTTATGAATTTCTGTCCTCTAGCATGTCGAGGGTCCACCGAAGTCGCTTTCAGACAAACCCCAATAACATCTTTTACGAGTCAAAATCGAAAAATCTAAAAAACGTCAAATCGAATACCTTTTACACCCAGCATGTAAGAAGCGAAGGGATGCCTTTGATTAGCGGACTCTTACCTCATGCAGTGCATTTCTGCAGTGGAAATATTCTTTCCCCGTTTCCACACAGGGTTGGACTATAAAACCCAAATCAAAGAGTAGCCATAATTTACTCTTTGCCAAAATGTATGTTAAAAAACCCCGAATACTAGGGCTACCGAATGCTCTAGAAAATCTACTAATGCTTACGCTCCGGAAAGATTTTGTAGGTGAGACTAAACACATCTGAAAAAGGCACAGAAAGCTTTCGTAGGAACAAAAAGTCGCTATCTATACAGCTTTCTAGAATCTTTCATGGACGTTTTAGACCATTTCCATTTAATAGGAACCTAGCGCGACATCTGAACTTTTGAGAGGACTTTTTCCAAAGCATTCTGTTTCCTACCAGAACTTATTATTTTTTTAGAGATTTCTACTCTCACCTATCTCTGGAAAGGGCATAGGAGTACATCAAGAGTTCTCAATAGTCTAATGGATGGTCCTGACGTGCATTGTAAAGATTTAAACAGTGGTACAAAAGCTCTCTAGAAGCCCTCATTTCAGACTATTCAGAGCCATAAAAGACTGTTGGAAAGCTTTCCATGTAGTTTTCTTGGTACTAAACATTTTCTAAATGCAGCATCTGTTGACTTTTAATTTTTGTAATTTTTATCTGTAATATTCGTTACACTATATAATAGTTTAAGTAATGACACAACTGTTCATTGATAAATTCAAAGTCTTCTTTACTAATTGATCGAAGAAGAACACTATTATGCCCCAATATGCAACAATTTTGTAATTGCAACATTTCAAACGAGAATCTAATTACGCCACTTGCTTTTGAAAGGTATAAAACATGAAATATTTTATTTCAAATTAAGTGGAAACGTAAAATGTTATTCTTTAATTCCCTTTTATTCCTTTTTATGATTATTCCGAACAGTTTTTGTTTACCAGACAACTTTTGTTAAATTTAATTAAGCATATAATTGTGTTTTGTCATCATTTGAACTGTTTTCTGGTAATTATCTAGGTATCTATTCCGCGTGCTTTCTCAAACTTTGTTGTTGATGGCACAACTGCAATAAGTACCTATTTAAAATGGAAGTGAAAAGTGGAGGAGGGACTGTAATCGGTATTTGTACTGATTGATAGATTTATAGTGAAGTATAGACTTCGATCTCATTACAAAGGCAGTCGGTCTATAGAATTTTAAGGTAAAGTAAAATAAAGGCATTCGGTTGTCTGTTGAGAGAATAAGCACATTAAATCTCTTTGTGTCCAATTTTCTTTTACAATTAGAAAAAAATTTTAATTGTGTACTTAGAGCACTCATTTAAGGATACCCCGCCAAATGATATTTTTTGGTAAATTTTGAAATATAATACCCATAAATAGTATAAATCAAGCTTGGTGTAAATAACCAAAAGGTTACAGCACCTCTTTGAACCATAATTCAAATAGGCTGTTCTATTATTGGTTATCAAATATGATACATAGGGCACAAAGAGGTTAAAAAAATCGAATGCAAAAAATTGCATTTTGATAAAAATTTGGAGTTGTCAAAACTACTTAGAAAATAAGCTTCGTTATTTTAAAGTTTGCAAAATTCCAGGGGACAGGAACTTTTTTTTGTTTAATTGTGTATACCGTTATCGTCCACATTAGCAACCCCATTCTGTCAAAAGGACTGATACAGTAACCGTTACTTTTGTATTAGTTTTAGGGGTTGTTTCTACATAGAGGTCACGAATTTCAGGGGGTTAACGTCTGATGTAGTGCATCAAATATTTGTTTCCTTTCATTGTTTTTATTATTTTGTGTGGTACATCAAATAGTTTACTTTCGGAGGCCGATATTATAACAAAATTCACATTTTCATACCTGCTTGATCTGTAAGCCTACATTTAGATTAGAATCACGAAGAAGGGGGTTAACTTCTGTCATCAATGATTCTGTATAGTGATTGATTAAATATTTTTAATTCTCCATTGTACCCTTGTTGGCCATACAAGCATTAAAGATCGGTGCAATAACGCATTTTACTAACAAAATACCGAATATCTTCAAATTGAAAATGGTAGTTTGAATGACGAAGACGAATGTGAATGAATAACGCAACTTTCATTCAGGAAAATGCGATAAAATGGTGTCGGGCTGTAGATTAAATCATTTCTGGTCGATGAAAATATATTCTTCGAGGGTACCTCCAATGCAATGCAAGATTGTTATCAGTGCATCAAAAGTAACACCATTCACTAGAAAAATTCATTCAATTGTTCGGAAGTACGTTCTTGTTCGGCAGTCGAAATGGTGAGGGTTAGTGATATACATTGTAGGCGCAAAATAACTAGGGCAGTTACTTCAAATTAAATGCGTTTAATGTATTAACTAGAAAAGTCAGTAATCCCATGAATGATAATGGTTTTCAGAGTGGATTCTGGTGTAGCTTTGTCGTATTTTATTTTCTGTAAACTTGCACGCGTGTATTACAGCGGAAGTGCAACAAAATGCCTTCCTAAGTGAAAAGTAACTGAGTTACTTTTGTAAATCATGAGTGCTGACAAGCAAAAATAAGTTTAACGCCGAAATTGCTAAATGCAAGCGCAAACTTTGGAATGGCCACTGTCGGAAAATGTTTCAACTTAGTGTGGCGACTAATCAAGCGCCACGCCATCTATGGTTTCAATTTATGTACGGAAATTAACAACTATTTTATTACTTTAGGGGAATTTTATTAATAAATAAAGCTCCGAGTTAAATGAGGATGTGTTAATTTCACAAAGTCGTTCTAAGTTTCAAGTCGTATAGGCAAAGGGTGCGAATTAACACGAGTGTCAGCTTTCTCCCAACCGTTTTATCAGACTATCCTCAATAAAGTAAAAATGTCAATGGTTCCAAGGAGCAATTAAATGATTGTTTATTGCAAATAATTTGGCGAGGTTAATGTATGTCTTTCTTATTCCGGCTTTCTGTCAAATTATTTCTGTTAATTAAAATTTCTACGGCTTTTCTAAATTGAAATTTTATTCCTGACTTTTCTATTGTTTTCGTTTTCTTTGAAAAATTCGAAATAAATGTTAAAGGAACACACCAAGTTAATGAACATTTGGATCATCATGGCCTTATGGACTTCAAAAAATTATACTGATGAAGAGGTAGTCGGCAACCTAATAAAATAGTAATTACCTTTTCAGTAAATAGCATGGAATGATACCTGCTGGAAAAGGAATGCTTAATGAAAATGTAACAAAGATCGCTTCACTTTATCTTGTCTTGCATTTGTTGAAGTTGTTGAAGGATTGAGTATTACGTTGTTTTTAATTGTGAGTAATAGTCAAGTAAAGAAAAAAAACACCACAGCACCATTGTGGCCCATCAAAGCGGAAACTGTGTGGTTGTTTGATGTAACGTAAATTTTGATTACGTGACTTATTTATTTAGAATTAATTAAGAATGAATTTAAAACAATTTTTAATGGAATGATTTATAACAGTTAATTAATTATAATAACTCACTGATGATACACAATTTATAACATGTCAATTTATGACATACGAGCAAGAACTCATTATTTCACTGTCACAAGTCACTGATATAGGGTGCTCAGAAAGCCAAAAAATTTCTGGCAGCGTTTCCTCGCTGTAGAGCAATGCTGATATCTTGATGCTGCATGTTTGAGAAGCACCAGATTTTTTTATAATAGTTCTCAATTGTGTAATTAATAATTTGGCATCTGAACCCCATGTTCCAAATGTTTCCACGACAAAAGGTAAACATTCGTAACTCTCTTTAATTTCGCTGTATTTTGAATTTTTCATACGATATCAGACAGTATCCACACAGGTTACATCCAATATTAAAGAACGAGCTTCCTTCCAAGGTATCATTGTAATACTATGCGATCAAAAATGGGTTGCTGTCGAGTCACCTTTGAAATTTTTGTTTACATGGGAAATCGTACTTAACTTGAACTTCCAAAGGCGACTCGACAGCAACTCATATTTGATCGCCCGTTACTATCTGGTCGTTTACCATCATTCCGAAATGATCCATAAGGTTCCGGTATGGTAAGAACGTCGGCTGATACAAAAGCTCGTTTCATTATATTATTTATTGCGCTATGTCGAGAAAATCCGCCATAACTTTTGGAACATGAGAGACCATGATATCCCAACCGATCAATAAATGTTTTACAAACATACACATGAAATTGGTACATCCTCAATCCTCAAAGACATTTGGAAAACGTGTCTAGAAAGGTTCCTAAATTTGCAGAAGATTAAGCATCTAACCATGTACCAGATTCATGTTCAGAAGTAGCAAGTAAAATGACTGTGTGGTGACCCAAGATTGTTATAAATCCCAATTTTTTTGGAAAGCTGGTTTATCTGGAAAAATTAAATCCGGATGTTGTGTTACCTAAAAATCCAAAGCTTCCATTTTGTACGGGATCTCAATCTCTGTCAAAGGTGGATTGAGAATTGTACCTGCAAGATCCGGCGTACGAATGGAAGCAAGAAAAGAAGGTAAAGAAAGATCAGATAGGGAACGAATTCCTAGACCCCCTAAATAAACAGGACGGGACTCTTGATTCCAAGAAATCGGCTGATGTTTAAAAGATCCTCCAAAAAGTGTTTGATCTTCGGGTCAAAAAGTTGACATATATATTCGTGTTTCCTGAAGGAACAACATCTAAAAACATAATTCAGTTTTGCTATCCATAAACAGTAACGAAGAAGGGAAAAAGCCATACGGTGAATTTACATTAGTTGTAATTTTTTCCACAATTTTGGTCGCAAGTGAAGGAAATGCTTCTTCAGTTAAAGGGACACGAAAAATATATAAATTATTTTAAGAAGGAACTTGTATAGTGTAAAAAATTACGTGCGAAATCAAAATGTTCAATAATGTAATTAATATATCAAGTGGTTTAGGAAAAAAACTGCAGGAGCTGCTAAAATATATGATACTATCCATTAAAATCGTTTAAAAGATTTCCCAACATACTCTCGTCACTCACAATAGAAGAATATAACATTATCAGAATATCGAAATTGCGTCGGTTGTAACAATCTTTGATCAAACAGCTTTTAATTGCTTTATAAAAAATGTATAAAATCGCGATCTGTTTCTAAAGAAATGTTCGATATTTTTAATCCTATTCAAACAGACCAATTAACTCTTTGTAATAATGACGCAATAACGACCTGATAAATGTATTACATCCTTTTACACTTTTATGACTTAATTTCTCAATTCGTTCTTTCTTTGCTAACATAGGATAACCTGATTATTAATCTTTGTTTCCACTTATAAAATACGCCTCCAAAGAGTAGTTAATGATTTCATTATTGATCAGTAGGGAATAATGCCATTTTCGCAAACAAATTGACATTTTATTTAGTAAATGTACCAAATTGTAGTTCTTTGTACGGATTCAGGGAAAAACCTTAGAAATGTCACACGACGTTAAGCAGCCATATAAATCATTATAAAGCTTCTGACAATTTAAATTAGACGTCAAAAATAGCAAGCTTAGGTTTTGCCGCCGCGGTCGTTTCCATAGAAACAACATAGTCATATGTTTTGAACGTCATTTTATATCGTGCTCCGCATCCATTTAAAATAAGAATGACAGATGTCATTCGAATGCACAATCATCTGCTTCACTTCATATCTACCCTTGCGGTTTAAAAACAAAGTTTTGCCGAGATTAAAAGTTTTTCCCGCCCCTGTTCAAAGATCAAATTGAAATAAAGAAACACAAAACGCCTCTGCTAAGCTCAGGGGGTTGGTCGCGGTTTATTATTCATGACAATTCTGCGATATTAAACTCGTTTGTAAGAGGGTTGATTTAGACTGACAGTCCAATGAAATTCAACCAGCTCTGTTGTAGTCTGAAGTTGTAGGAGATAAAAGGTAAAGCTCATCATAAAATTTAATTTTAAAGGTATTTAGACTTTTTTTATTTGTGCCGTCGGATTATTTTCGAAACTTCATCAATATATGTATCAGGCTCTCTGGATTACATTAACTCGGACGGATTATCTACAATAATGGAATCGAAGTGTAAGTTTTTTATGGTTAAAAGAGAAATGGTGACAATAATTATCTGGGCAACACGCGAAATGAGAGTTGAATTTTTTTCCACACAATGAATTTACAATTGAACATCAGCACAATTCTACTAGATCAACCTCTCGCCCATTCTTCACTGTTTTCATTAATATAACATGCAAGAAAATTACTCAAATACTTCATGTTCGTATTTTTGTTCTCGGGGGTGCAGTTATGTAATAGGTTGGTAATAAATTTTGACTTCAATACTTGTTTTAGCCGGACGGTAAAATTTAGATCCACATTTTCATTAGGGAATTTTTGGAATGAAAGTGAAAAGTTTCGGTTTTCATTAAGTCTTTTTGAGAAGGTATTATATGTCGTTTTATTAAAAAAAAATGTAAATACGCGGGAGTCGATTAGTGTTAGTTTATAAGGTTTATGAAGGTGGATGGATGCACTTAGGTGTATAGATACTCAATTACTGTTAAAAGCACGAAGTTTCAAGGAAACCTTCTCATTCATGTCATCGGGGAAACTACGGCACTTGTTTAATTTAAAATTTAAGCTCTGAAAAGGAGAGTGCGATACATTAAACTCCCAAGAAACCTCATATTTGTTTAACGAAATACTTACCTTTACCTTCATGTTTTGAATAAATATAGCGATTTTTCAGTTTGGATTAAAATTTTCTTTCCTAATTCCTTCTCATAAAAAGGCTACTTGTTTCTGTTATTAAGATAAATGGGCGAGGTGTAAAGTTTTCAAGGAGTAAAAAATTCCCTTTAGTTGTACTGTTTCCAGTTTCAATTAATTCTTTAACGCAAGCATCTAGCGCCACATTATTTAACTTTTTAGCCGTCGTTTTACATACACTTTATGATATAATTTTGAAATTAAAATTTGCCTTTATTTAGTTACTAAGCTTGCGCCACTAGGGAGATTGAAGCTTTTAAAGTCGTATAGTGGTTATAAATACCAATTTTTGTTTTTTCTGCACGGTAAAATAAGCAAAATTTATATGTGACAGAAACGCAACCTTTTAAATGTAAATTGTGACAAAAATGCCTTTTACTCCCTTCAAGACGAGAGTGGCCAATTCTATCCCCGAACCCGAACTCGAACTTTTGATGGGACCTTTAAAGGAATTTGATGGCAATTAGGGGGAAGCTAAAGAAAAACGTGATGGAATCTCAAGAAGAACTTTGGCAGAATTCAGCTCTCGGTTTGAGGGGACTTCCGGAAAACTCGTGCAGAGTGTGGATGTCCTAGCCCCTATATGAGGAAAGGATAATTTTAGGGGGATGAGATGGACTTTAAAGAAGAAATTAAGGTGTAGAACTATGACATGCATTAAAAGTAAACAAGACGCACGATTACCTACGTATATTTGTTTCAATGTTAATATACTGAGACAATATCAGAATACAATTTTTATAGTTATACCAAAAGTGGTGAAAGGAGAGAGGGCACCAAAATTATAGACTATAGGGCGCATGATAATCTTCCTCTGTTTATCTCGTATTAGCTAAAAATATTGATTCAAGAGAAATATTCAAGTAAATCATACGAAATTGTGCGAGAAACTTTTACAGTTACTTTTTATCGCTGCAGACTGTTGCAATTTTCTTAAGATGTTTTCCAATTTTCCTATAGAACAGAATCATCAATTTTGTGAAATACCGCTCATTCTCTCACTGAAACAACACATGACAGTGAAGGGGAAATACTAACTTGATTGCCATTTGCGATATTGCTAAATCATAATGGCATAAACTTTAAACTACGCACGTTCCGACTCCACTTGAGGTAAATTAGAAATTAAAACTCCTACAATATTGCACTAACTCAGGACAAGGGGGAAGAACAGACAAGGTACTAAAATTGTCTTATTGAAATAAAACAGCAGAAATACCATCATTTTTGAGAAAACTTAATTGAACCCGCTGTAATTAATGAAACACCCGCTATTTTTCCATAGGTACTTTTATAAAGTTATGCATATAATTTTCTATGGACTGTGTTATAGACAGTACAGCAAAGTTTGGTATAATTTTGTATTGTAAATTCACCTAAACGAAAAGCAGTTGTTATTGTTATCTACAGGCAAAGAAACCAAGTTTACAAAAGCAGACTTTACCTTCTATTAATAAAGCAAAAAATGGGCTCGTGTGAATTATCTCTCATCTTTTTTTGTGCCCTTAGATTTCTCCTCTCAGCCCTCTTTTACGTTACCGAATTTCGTACCACTATATGCTAATTGCCCCATTTCAACTCTTAGATTTATGTGTCTAGAGATTTGATTACACAGTTTTAGGACGCCATGATAAGAATTTACAAATGGTGAAGTGTGGGATTAACGTATGTCGACAGGGGATTAGTCTATTATCATGGATTTAACTATTTTATTCTTTCTGAGCAAAATACTTCAAGTAGGTGTCAAAAAACAGCGAAAAATAAATTAATTAAAGAAGAACAAATTTGCGTTTAGGTTTAAAAGTCGATCACATTTCAGTTCCGTCCATTGCGGGATCTGAATAAGATGGAAATTGCGTTGCCTTATCGTGCCTAAACCGAGCGGTACACATCTCACCACAGTTGATAATATTTCATTCAAAAATGTAATTAATTAAATTTCATTTCCGCAAATTTTAAGAGCCACTGGAACGGATACGTTGAAAAATTTGCATAAAACTTAATATTCCAGCGACGTTAAAAATTTTAAATTGATTTTGTATTAATGTGTTTGTTCAAGCGTTTTTATTAATTGACTCAAAACTTAAAAAGCAAAGCATGTTCTTCGGGATATGCACAGACTGATACTACAACAATTTGTTAAACGAATTGGCTGTAAGTACGAAATTTCTTAAAAAAGGACACAGATAAGTTTGCGTTGATGTTAAATTTGAATCTGTTTTTCTAACCAGAGCAAATGAAAATTGCAATGTAGAACTTTATGTTGAATTTATCAAATGCGTATGTAAATTGTATGGTTAGGTTACCTAAATAACAAAAGTTCATTGAGGGAGTTATGTACCAATAGTTAGCAGGGCTGAGGTTATAAAACGGTTTTATTGTAAAAATTAAAACGGTTTTGCCCTTTGAGGTCCCTATCTAGGTCACTATCCCCAAACTCCTCTATTTGAATTTTCTACTGTGTGAAGCAGTGCTGCATGTCGTTGGAAGGTTAAATCGGGAGAGTATGATTGAAGTTGCAGGATAGGCATTATGTTTTTGTCACTGTACTACTTGACAGATAGCGTAGGGTTTTTGGAACTTACGAGTAGTTGAGTATAGACACTTCTCTAATCTCATTTTTAATTTCGGTCAAGTAAAGAATCACTACAGAATTGGTTTTTTGGACAAAACAGAGTTTAATTTTATACAGTTCATCTCATCTCAAAATACACAAACGAACGATACAGAAAAGATAACTGATAGAAAGAGAGAAAGATTTTAAATTCATTAGAAATTGCATGAGATGCCTGTACTATTTCTTCAGAACGATTGGTTTTGGCGCGTCCATCGATGAATGAGTTTCTACATTACCGACTGGGAAAATTCTACTTCAATTCTACCAATTATTATCTACCTACACTTTGATAATTGTTCGTGAATTGTATTAGCGAACCGTTTGGAGAACATAACTTGTGTAAATTGCTTTGATATCTCTGATTTTACTTACACTACCTGTGTCTTTGCTGAACAATATACTTATCGAGACCCGATTTGAGCTACATTACCTACGATTATTTTTGTGTGACTCCGAGAATTCATTTGTATTAGTTTAACTACATTTTATATCCTTTATATTAACTGGTTTACGGATGTTAGCTACCGTTGCTTTGCAAACAAGTTTTTGAAGTCACCGAGGCTTTGTCTGCAACAGATATTTACAAGTTTTAGTCAAAATATTTTTTTTAATTTAACGTCACGTTTATACCCCGACGATTGTAAGGATAACCCGTGGTTTAAAATTTTGCTTGTCCTAGTGTAAAGTCCTTCGAATTACTGATTTTGTTGAATATTAATTAATTGGCACATTTTTTGTAAATAACGGAGGAAGGAGTTTATTTGAAAATTGAAGTGGTGTACTTTTAAATAGGGTAGAGAACGAAAAAAGATAGCTGGTTCGTGAGGGTTGGAAAGTTGGGTACGTCTCTTTAATCCATTTATTCGGACTGTCCGCCCGATTTGATTGATTAAAGGCGCAGTTCGTCATGTTCATAATATTCCTGTACAATAGACTGGAGTTGTTAAAAGGTGTGAGAAGTTGTCCCGATTTACGGAAAAAAGTGAGGCCTTCTATTGAGGTTCTCTTGTTCTTTATAAATTATATTTATAAGTTATATGGTCCGAGCAGTCACCCACAATTGTGTGTCATCTTATTCAGTTCGTTAATCATCAAGTTTGTGTGTTAATGAAAAGTAAAGTCCTAAAGCTGTCAGCGTTTGGGTTGAGTTAAGTGCGCCAGTTTATTACGAACATGTTCAGGACCAGATTTGGGGATTATTAAATGAGAAAAAAACTGTAAGTAATTTTAAGATTGTCCAATTTTTAATTATTGACCGTCTGCGTACGGGGTATTATGTAAAACCAGCTTTGTAAGCAGTGGCGGCGCGTAGTAGTATGTCTTGGGGGTGCACAATTAAAAAAAAGGGAAAAAAATGGAGCCACGGGTAAATTTTTTGGGTATCAACACAACACTTAGTTTTTTGGGCCTATTAACTGGCATAAAAAAGCTTATTGAGTTACAAATTAAAAAAAAACTCACCTGTTGAGTAGGTACCTCGCCAAGCACTTAATGTTTTTATTGTTTGTAGTATTATTGTTATAGTGTCTAAATTTCACAAACACGTTTTATAATATTGGAATTGAAGTCGTCTATCCTTCTTTTTGATAAATTCTTCAATAACCAATTCGTTAAAATCCCGACTTTTTCCTTTATTGATTTTCGTTATTTCCAAACTCAGTTTTGGCCGACCCGCATATTTTATTTTAATTTTATCTTCCAATTTTAGTAAATTAAATTTAATTGTCTTTAAATACTGAACGGTAACGTCGCAAACTTCCGCCATTGTCACAATTATCCGGTATTCGTGATGTTACTTTTAAAACCGAAACAATCAACAGCCCTACTTCGTAGCCCGGCGAATACTGATCACAATTACATTGCGCTCTTACTAAAGTTTACAACTTGGACTCTCGCGGGGCACACGGGGAGAGGCGACGTAGCGTTTGAACGAATCAGAGATCGTAGCTAATTGAGCACTGCACGCGAAGGCGGAATATTTCTTCTTAAGGTTTTGCATTTCAGATAAGATAAGTGAACTATTTTTACAGCGGGATACAAACTTGCAAGAATGTTAAATACATAAATAGAATTGTTTTCGTTTTTTTAAAATGACTTGTGGGGGTGCATGTGCTCATTAAGAAACCGCCACTGTTTGTAAGCGTCTTTGTTTTTCAGGAATTTTGCTTTAATTTTCATTGTGTTTTGGAATAAATTGTGAATCAATTAATTGTGTTTTTATTCGAACCCTTTGTGCGACCCGCATAGTTTTTGAAAATCAAAAGTGTGTACATGGGCAACGAAACTACGAGAGAAAGGACAATCGGCGGTAAGAAAAATTTATATTATTTATAGTAGCCCACGAGACTAGGGAAGAATTCGTTTTCAGAATATCCGGTTTGGAGTTCGAGCTTCCATAGTTTCCGAGATATTGAACAAAGTCGATTTTCCTTCATCATTACTGACCAGATATTTCTCGAGAATCCTAACTCGAGCAATAGAAACGAACCGGGTTCAAGCCAAGGATAACCCAAAAATTAAACAAACATGCTTTAATGCTCATCATTAATTAAAGTGCACTAGACTGATGTGGAAAATTTCCGATTTGAGAGTCATACAAGAATAACTTTATTCCGCGATTCCTTGATCAATTAGGTGTTCTCGGAAGCACCTTCCTAACTTGATTGAAATGAAGGTGTCATCACGAAAATCTTTCCTCTTAATTTTCCATTTGAAAAGTGCCTAACTAGACTTTGTACTGGATGCATGCAAATTAGACACATATTTCACATGTCACGCAAATGTTTCAACTAGCCTCTGTCACGAGATAATCCTTGAATTCTTTTATATTTAACCTTTTAAATAAATTAAGGATCGCACTAGCACTTCCTACTTGTTTGTCTAAAATATACTTCGAGTCGAGAACGCACAAAAATAATGAGAATGGATTTTTCATCCATGCGAGGAGGGTTTAGCTTATACAAAACTGTTCGCGGTTTATTTTTCTGTCACTGTTAAAATAGGTACCATATTTTATCAGCGACATGAAATAATCATGCAAAAAACAGTGTCTGAAGTAACCAATATACACAAAAATGCCTAAAACTTGAAAGTGGTTTTCGGCATCATCAAAAGTTGTTATAAGTATATTATAATTATAGTACGAGTACAAAGACAAACACAGATTAACTACAAAATCTGTGGTACAAATAACAGATGTAGACATCTTCAGCGTAAGGGATTATCAGTTTTCTATTTTCCATTGTTTTCTGCTCTTTCGTTGTGAAATAATTTGAAATTAATAGATTATGAACCTCTCGTAAATCACAAAAGCTGATTAAGATCTCGATTGACGAACGAAACTGACACCTAAAAATGTGGTCGATTTTATTGTGAAGGGTGACATTTATACACCGTGGTGTTGCACTTTGAATGTCTATTTTTAAATTTACACCTCGGAGCCACCATTTTAGAACGAATGAAATGTGTCTTTTCATTTGAGTTGATTCATAAATCTCATTATGAAAAAGATAACAAAGCGTAAAACAGTATTGTTTCGAAAGGATTCAATTCGACTTTTCTCCCACAAAAGGTAAAAGCATATCGCATAACGAAGTTTATTCTTAGCGGAAAGATGCAAAGGGTAATTTTGAAAATCTAAAGTGTGGGAGTTATGTGAGGTAATTGTTTTGAGTAGGTAATTTATCAGATCGGTATGTGGAAAACTGGAGTGTCTCCTTCGTCTCATTAGCTTGGTAATATTTAATGCTAGCTAAAACGTTGATTTTCAAAGTCTAACGGAATATTTAAGGAACCTTTTAGATAAAATATCAGCAAATTCGCCACAAATTGATCCTTAGAAATAGGTGTGCGTATAAGGTATAAGCTCCTATTTTTCACGCTACGCTGCTGTTTAAGACGTATGGGATATACGCTATAAATAGTTTTCGGTCCCTTTCCATCGTTAATTCGATTTTGTATTTTGATTTTAAATGTTAAGTGCCCATCTGATTTTTCCTTTCACTTCTCAAATACCCATTCATTAATCAAACTGCAAATTCATACCAAAAAGTGTTGAGAATGTTACATAGAAGGATCAAGAAAATAATGGAATAAACTGTGACAGAAGAGTAGTTTAGGTTTAGAAGAGGAATGGGAGCTTGATCTTTTTGGAGGTTAAGGAGCTTGATCTTGAAAATTGTTTGCTTGGAATCAGGACTTTAAAGTAAGAGTTGAATTTTTTTGTGCGGGGGTGCGGATGTGTACTGGGAGAAATTTCAGATAGTTGGGTATGAGGTGTTTTGTATGTGGCCCGAAATGAAAGGGTTACAGCAGTATAGAACCCACATTTAGATGCAGCAAGCAAGAATCAGTTCGTGGATGGCTCCACCATGCAACATACATTTTCGTAAAACTTGCTGTATTATAAACGTAACGGGTCAAAAGCCCCTATGGATTTTCTTATTCATACTGATGGGGCTCAGTCACACTCTAACAGGCTTATATTTTGCAGAGCAGGTAGAGTCCAGAATAAATCCCATTGCTAAAAGTTAAGTTAAAAACGTGGTCACGACGAAAGCCCACACAGAATCAGTAATAACTCGGGAAGGAAATGACTAATCCAAAAAATCTTTTTGTTCTGGTCTCAGGGATGTGCTACATCGTATAAGAAAGAAACCACAACGAAAAAGCTTAAACTGGAGGACGTAGTGTAGTGATACAGACGGATAGACAGACGGACAGACAGACGGACGGTTAAATACGATTTCCCATGTAAACAAAAGTTCCAAAGGTGACTCGACAGCAACTCATTTTTAATCGCACAGTACTTGCTTCCATACTTTGCATAAAAAATTTTTTTTCCCGAAACTTGCTAAACCAAGAGTGTACCTAAAGGTCGAGGTGTAAGCAGATGCGTCATTAATAGACTCTTACAGAATTGGTATGTTCTCCTGACACTAAACTCTCACTCTCAAACCGTTTGAGATATTAACAGGAAAATTAGAACGCTTCCATTTGAAATTATTTCACATATTTTGAGGTTAAAAAATTTTTGAATTTTTTTAATGTGAATAGATTATGTGATACGTCATTAGAAAGACAGAGTTGTTTCTCCATTAATGAAGGTAGTAAGAAATAGAAAAAATAAGCTTTCTAATGACGTGTCACATGACATATGTTTCTATTTAAAAAAATCAAGACGGTCAGTGGTCGCACTTAAAAATCATGTTTCAAAAAACATTTTTAACCTCAAAACATGTGAAATAATTTCAAATGAAAGCGTTCCAAATTTCCAATTGTCATATCTATAGGTATCCTAAACGGTTTGAACGTGAGAGCTTTGGTTCCATCTTTAATGGCGACCGTGTAAATACATCTGTGTAAAGTAATATTTGAAAAAAATTGTTTTCACCATGGACGAATGAGATTCGCTGACACGTCGGAATTTCCGCAAAACTTCCGACTTTTCAGAAACAACTCGCTTCTCGCCCTTGGTAAACAATATGATATTTTCCAAGAACGCGCTGCATCAGTAGCGAAGAAAATCAAGGTGTAAGCAGATGGAGACGTTTACAGGAGTGATATGTTCTCCTGACAATCGAATACTATCTTCTATATTCTATAGATTGACTTTTTTCCGAAACTTGTATCAGGAGCGCATAAGATCGAGGGTAAGGAAATGCATGTTTTTCTGATACCTAAATTTATTCTAAAGGACCCTTCCCACGCGATGTTCTCCGCGCCTTTGTTAGCTTTTCCACTATAGTTAGACGTCACTTTAAATCGATTGATCAATTTACAATAGCTTCATAAATGTTTGTTTCGTTTCATTTTCTATAAGTACAAACCGTTCATTTTGGATAGAGGGATGGTATTACAGTCTATACCCTTGTTTTCTACTGTAGAAATGAATGGTGAAGATAAAAAGGGGTATCGATTTTAAGAAATTAAATTTTCGCATTATCAGAACTGCGGAATTTGAAATGAATCCTATAGTGCAAAAATTTTTAGAAAAGTTGCAACGTATAAGGTCTTAGGCCTTATTTAAACAAATCCTGAAAAAACGGCATGCCTTAATTGTCTTAAAAACCGCAGTTTATTCTGTGAACGATAAGTTTTCTAAAAATTTGGTTTGTATAGATTAAGGGCATCCTACTCAAAATAAGGAAGTGGGAGTCAATTTGCTTTTGTTTAAAACGACCTCTTTGAATAACCCTTATGTACATACATTTCAGAAATCTATTCGCATTAGCACAGACATTAGTTTCCATATAACTCAACAATGGACACCCTGTATATGTTATTTCATGCAACATGTTTGCAAATTATTGACCCCTAATCTGTGTTCTGTATAATGTTCAGTCTAGCCACTTCTTGAAAGGAGTTTATACTTATGCATATTAGCGTTAAAACATCACAATTTCCATTCGTCAAGGAAATGTATGCACAAACCGTACGTTTTGGTCTACATTCCAAAACCCAAAATATTTGCGCATATTTAGCAATTCTTAGTACCTACCCGAACCCTTAAAACAGATTCAATTATGGAATAAATATTTGTGAGTAAATGTTCACCTCGTCCTCGTATTTACCTTCAAGGATTCTAGCCGGCAGTTTGATGTTAAACTAAACATTGAATTGGCAAAAAAAGTTCAACATTTTTTGTTACACGTAATTGGTCATATAATAATGAAATACTTTTGCAGGGCATCATGGTTAATAAAGAGAATTAACATTTTATGTTAAAAGTTTTAACGAGTATAACTATAACTCACGGTAGCAAGTCACTTAAAACATCCTAAAATGTACCACTAACCACATAATTAAAAATGTTAATGCTAGCATTAACTTAAAAGTATAATCTGCTAATAACACTAACTAAAATGGCGTATTTTACCCATTACTCAGGGCAAATTTGTACCTTATTTTGTTTATTATAAAATGAAAATGTAAAAAATTACAAAGAAACAAATTGAAAGTAATCTGATGAAACGTGAAAATTAGTTCTAATGCTGCTAAAGTGGTGCTAATTGCCATATCTAAACTTAATTACTGCTAACTAACAAATTAAACAGAAAATTATAGAGAAAGTACACAGTGGTTGTTACAGATTCTACCCTTGTAACTCCTTCGTTCTTGCGTTCAGACTGTTGCCTCGTGCATTTATGCACGTAACACGTTTTCGACTTTTGTAACACACTTTATTGTCGGGAAGTTTATAAAAAATGAGGAAATGTTTGCTTTATGTTGATTAAGGACGTGTTTGTACACTTTATCGCTTTCTATCGATCGATTTAGTGTGAAAACGACAAACTCTTTCCTGGCAGTGTACAGAGTGGCTAATAAAGGTGGAACCAAAGCGCTGCTGGTGTAAAAACGGTTGGAGATATCGGTTTGAAAGTTTTAGGACTTAAATAAGATGTGTTTGTGCATATTCTAGCATGAAAAGAAAATGTTTGTCGCGTATGGGTTGAAAACTAATTATCCAAATAATTCGAAAACTGTTTTGTAGATTGTTTATCGATTAAAAATTTTAGAAAGAGGATGTAATACAAATTTGTAATAAACTAAAATTGATAAAAATGTAGTGGAAAAAAGATATCTTGTAGTATTATTCACAATTTCGCTCTAATAAATAGTTAGTTTTCCGTAACCGTATTTTTCCTATTGTATATTCGTAATGATGGTAAAAAACTTTCAAACCGATATTTTCAACCGTGTTCACATGAGCGCTTTGGTTCCATCTTTATTAGCCACTCTGTACATTCGATTTAAAGGCCATTAAAAACCATTATGATATAATCTATCTAAAACGTTGGTTGATGTTGAGAAAATTGTTCATGAAGATTATTTCTATTTTTCAAGATATTTAGTTCGTTCTATAGAGATATTTGTTGACAACATTTTATAAACATATCATATATTTGAAGTAGCAGGTTTGCGCAATGCTAAGTTTCTTATTTATACGAATATTTATGCCATAACTTATTTTCCTTTATACACATAAATAGTCTGTTACATGGCTATTCGGGAAGTACTGATCAATTCATGGAAAATGCGCTAAAGTTACTCGCTTTAAGGCGAAAACCTTTTTTAATTTTTTTATTTAGTACTAACTATAGGTACAAGCATAGAGGAAAAACCATAAAGGAATTTTCCTCAATAGTACAATGCAATGACCAAGATATAGGGGATGCTGACATCGGCTCCCACATACAAGGTTAGACAAAACTTCAAAACTGTTATTTCGAACTCCCACAAATTTTTGGGACGAGGAGTAAATGACGCATATTCCGTCTTCCGGCGATAATTTATTAGGACGCCTTCTATATATTTTATAGGGGATGAAAATTCCTTACAAAACCATGAATATTTGATTTTTTGTGGAATTTAAGTTACTTTCTTAGTAAAATTGATTTTAAATCGTTATATCGTTATATATATAGTTCGAGTTCTTCACTACGCTGGTAGCCGCCCTTCTCCCACTATTGTGAATTAATTTAAGAATTGTATCCAATTAATGAGTTATTTAGGACCTTTCCATATCGCAAGTACCCAATTTTAGAGGTCGTTTAAATCGCTTGGAATCTAAAATGTATTATGGGGTCACCGAGTCTACTTGGATTCAGCCCCCCTCCCTCCTGATTGGAATTACTTTTTTCAAATTAAATTTTGTACTGGAATTACGGGATTTATGTACAAGTAATTGCAATTTTTGAGCTTAAATGTTCCTAATGACCTGGTATTGGATTCCTATCTCTTTGTGCCAACAGAAATGGCATTATGGCTTAACTTTCGATTCATCATTTACTGATTACATTTTATTTTTTAGTTTCACATAATATTAATGTAATGCTACACCACTGATCGATGCATTTTTAAATTCTCATCTGTCAGATCCTTATGGCCTTTATTGCTTTGAAATCTTTGAAGCCATTAAGGTTGGATTGAAGCACCTGTAATGAAGCGGTATTTCGACATTTTTAAGGGTTTAAAGAACCCGTGAGAACTCTCACAATTATTTAAAAACCATTAAAGTCTTTTCAAGAGTTTTTAAAAATTTGCAGGAGTCGGTAAGAGCCTGATGTACAAGCTTGAAAAGACACGCGCTTTAAAATTGTTCAAGGCTTTTCTAGAGTTTTCTAAACTGTACTGAACATTTGATATCATTAAAGGACTTTTAAGGGTAAAGAAGCACTCAAAGGTCTCCAAGAAATGCTTAAGTCTTCTAGACGATTTTTGAAATTGTAACATACTTTCATTACTTTTTGCGGATCGGTCATTTCTGACTATTTACCATGGTGTTTCATGGAACAGTAGAGTATGTTACAGTTGCTATGATTACGACGACGTCCAAAATTTATCTTACCCGATCTAAAAACAGAACAGCAAAAATACTTACCGACGCCTTTTTAAAAAATCAACAGTCTTACATTATATTTTAAATCTTTAATTATTGTTAGGTGTAGCATTAAACTACAATTTGTGTGTTGTTCTCCTATAGCAAGACGCGCATAAAGTCATAAAGGAAGGCAAAGTAGTAACAACTACATCAGACGAGGCCTACAGTACTTACAGCCGAGCGCTTCGAAAAATCACGTGACTTGAGGCAGTCCATTATTA